>NW_010337664.1:0-14537 GCF_000700745.2 Antrostomus carolinensis | reverse complement strand
AGTGAGAGCTATGGAAGTACGGACTGATTTTTTCACCTAAAGTCCTCAAAAGTCAGTGAAAAGCACCCCAGCATGTTTGAATATCATTAAATTCAGACTATATTTTGAGGACAGATCAAAGAGGCAGAAACTAAGAAAGTCTGAATAGTGACGCTGAGGCAAAAATGCTGAATAGAGCTGCCTGGGGTCTGTCTAATGTTGATGAGTTCACCTCTGTTTGAAGAATTACACGTGGCATTTGTGGCATCTGGAGTTAGGATAAGTGTTCTCACAGCCTTTTGTGTACATGCCTTAATCACTATTCCATAATTATCCTAAAGGAAAAATTGTGGAGACTTGAAATTAGTGTAAAACATGCATTAAATTTAAGATATTATGTACATAATCCATCTTAATATCAGCATAAGCAAAATTCAGGCTTCACAGGAGATAAGAAATACATTACTAATTACAGTATGGACTCACAGTAACTTTTTTTGGATTAATCTAGCCTTTATAATCTGTTGGTAGGAAATGGAGATTTTTAAAATAACAGAATTACATAGCATGGCTACTTGAAAAGTAATGTAAAAAGAGAAAAATTATACTTTTAATTTTGGGTACCTTTTTCTGATCTACTATGATACTGATGTGCCAAATCATAGCTTGATATAGTAGTTCTTCATAGAACAGGGGTTTTTTAATTAACATACTCTGGAAAAGATAATGTTGAATGTGCATACTCGAAAGACTTGGATTGCTTTATCTTCTTACAAAAGTGAGTGAAAACCTGTGTTTTGAATACAGAGCAAGTGATGAGGGAGGATTCCCAGACCTGTGAAATTGTCACTGTGGATTGCCTACAATTTTGGCCCACTGCAATTTTCAGAGATTTGTTGTGACTTGAAAGACAATAAAATGAAATATGTACAAGCAGATGCAAATTAGGAAGCAAAAATTGGGTCAGTGGCATTTGCAGTGATTCCCCCTCAAAGCATAGGGAACCACTGCAAATTCTACAGGCAAGGTAAACACTGTGACGTGGGAAATGTCAACTTTTTAACTGTTAGTGCCCCAGGTAGCAGTACCAGCGGAATGCCAGCTGTTTCAACTTCTCTTGTGCAGGTAAAAACAGTATGGATGCAGTGGTTCCAGTAGAAATAAGTAATAATTCAAGTCACAAAGAAATGCCTTGTTCCCTTCAGCTAATTGTGTATATAACTGAATGAATGGCTAGCATAGATCTTTCTCTGTGGATGCGTGTAAGAGTGGTAAAGGATAACTTACTTTATGATAGTGGCTGTATAGTCAAGCTGTGCTTGCTTTAAATTCTGGTGAAGCTATGTTGTGTTGGTTAATCTGATTGCACTGCCTCAAAGAAACAATAGTTTAGGTTTAAAATTTCCCATTTCAGCAAAAGAAGAGTTACTATCATCTTTTTAGTTGGAGTGGTTACCTGTGGGCAAATGCTTCTTTTTTGACTTTCCAGCAGCCACATTCTGAAATGGCACTGTCAGTTGTAGTGAAATTCCTTTTCACTAATTGGAAATCAGCTGTGAGCTGGGGGCCAGGTGTGGGAGAGCAGAGTGCTGAGGTAAAATTAATAGGCCATACCTATGAACCTTGAGTGGATGCTGTGGATTCTGGGCTTGTGGCTCAGAACTGGTTCGTATATGCACAGAGCAGGTCTGTGACTGTTGCATATGGTATACACGCACTTTGAATTTCTCTGTGCATCTTTGTCCTATGGGTTTAATACCCTTTCCTGCCTTCAAAGGTGAGCTTTGAAAATAAATACTAAATCCAAAGTACATGGAGGCTGTGCTGCTGGCCACCTGAGGGAGATTGTGCGTATTTTGGAACCTATGGCACTATCTAATACCTGGGAGTAATGGCTTCAGCATCTATCCTGTTATTTTCAGTGGACCTACCCTTGAGTTAAAGGACTTGTGAAGAAGGGCATCAGAATTTGTCTTCAGATAAGCAGAAAACATTTCCAAACCCAGGTATCTAGGGCATTTTTTTATTTTTTTAGCTTTTAAGCATTTATTTTTAGATGGCATGGCTCCACTTGATAGCAGACTGTGAATTTAAATGTTGTAAAGCAATATAAATGGCCATTAAGTTAGGAAGCACAGTATGACCTTTTTGAAATATTATGCCAAACATTGTGTTTGCTTTGTGAACTAAGTGGAACTTCTGGAAGGCTGTTGCTGATGAAAAGCACCGGCTAGGTCTCTGGGGAGAGAACACATTATTACAAGATGAATCTAGGGATCTGGCAAAAATAACAAAACAAAGCTGTAAGACAGGGTTAGATTTTAACAGGAAGAAATTCAGGTTGATTGCAGTGACTTTCGTATGCCTTATTTTTCCAGAACACGATGAGTGCTTTTTTTTTTTTAACTTTCCACCTTTAAAGGTGTGCTATCAAAAATCCTGCAAGACACTAGGAAGGGGGGCTTGTGGGAGAGCAATTGTGTGAACTTGACAAATATTTATGCACCTTCATTAATAATATTCTGATTGTTAAATTATTACATATTAGAGCAGCAATTAAGAGCCCCAACCAATCCTGGTGTCCCAGTATGCTCTGTGGCTGCATGAAAAGGCAGGGGGTACAGTGGAAATGGAGATGAGGTGCAAAAGGAGGTGTAGAGGAACTGCCTGGAGCAACGCAGTGGGCACAGAGCCCGGCCAGCTTTAGGGTCAGGGCAGGGGCTCATCAGTGACTCTTGTGGCCTGAGATGAGGCAAGAGGAGCTATTCTGAGTTGTTCAATATTGACAGATTTTATCTAAAAGAAAGCTGAAGCTGGGGAGGGACTTTTTACAAGGGCAGTTAGTGATAGAACAAGGGGTGATGGCTTTAAACTGGAAGAGGGGAGGTTTAGATTAGATATTAGGAAGAAATTCTTTACTGTGAGGGTGGTGAGACAGTGTCCCAGGTTGACCAGAGAAGCTGTGGCTGCACCTCCCTGGAAGTGTTCAAGGTCAGGTTGGATGAGGCTTTGAGCAACCTGGTCTAGTGGAAGGTGTCCCTGCTGATGGCAGAGGGGTTGGGAGTGGATGAGCTTTAAGGTCCCTTCCCACCCTAACCAGTCTGTGATCTACGATTCTAAAATACACCCTGAAAACAGCAGGAAGTATTGATTATGATTCTTCAGACTAAGCCTCAAGACTTGTCTCTACATGAGCAAATAGAGGATTCACATTCTTCCTGTTGGTGAAGAAGTGTTTGATTTTCTTTGTGACTTTGCCAAAAAACAAGCAGTGCTGGTCTATTTAAGACAGAAAGCATTCAAATTAAAACTGTAATCTCATTCAAGTGACTTTGTTTACGGCCTCTTCTATATCTCCTCTTCAGTTCATGTTTCACCTTAGTCAGTAGGTTTGCTGTTGAAGGGGAGCAGAGTACCCCAATGCTAGCAGTGAGTTCCAGTACAGCCGTCTTATCTTTATAGGTATTACAGATAAATAAGTAGTTTGCAAATGAACACAAAACTGGCTTCGAGTCCTGGCTTTGTTTCATGCATCACAGTTAAATGAGGCAGTTTATGTACTTCTGTCATGGCCAACTGGAGTAAACTTGCATAAGATTTATGAACACAGGGCAAGTTTTTGTCATTTGCTCCGAAAAGCTGTGTAAGGAGCTGTCATGGAACAGGTAAACCACAGATATAACCATTTTCATTCTGCAGGAATATGTGGTTTAAGCCATTGGTTCTCAGCCGGAGAGCTGCATCTCCCTCGGGAGGCATCCCAGCTATAAAGGTTAGGCACATACTGTATTGCAGAAACAGTGCTGAACAATTGCAACATTCAATTTGAAGAATGTTCATAACACCTTTTTCCTCACCGTTTCACAGAAGATGGAAAAAATTATATTTTTCAAGTACGTCTGGATTCAAAATGAGCTTTTACCCTTCAGTTGGCTCAGCATTGTCATGTGTCTTGCTAAGCTTTTCAGTTCATGAATGTATGATCTGTGCACTACAAAATAGTCTTATTTGCATCTGTTCTAGTTGCATGGGACTCTCAGACTAGAGGTAGGATTTTAAGTCTCTTTTTTTATTCTTACTTTCCAAAATACTGTTTTTGTCCTGAATGTAAAAGAAGTTTAAAAAGATTGAAATAAGTTAAAAGGCTTACCTTTGTATAACATAGCTTGGATGCTTCAAAATACAGGTTTTTTGAATGAAATCTCAAAAGAGGATAATTACATATCTGTTGCAGAAGACATTGCCTCTTCTTCTGCAATGTTTTTTTAGAATGGTGGTAATTTTTCCATCTGAATTAGTAGACAAAGTTGGTTAAGCATGCCAGACAACTAGACAGTTAACAAGCTTTTCACATTAGCAGGCACTCCTAGCATGGAGTAACCTTGTTGTATTACACAGTCAATCATCTCAGTGTTTACACAAAAATGATATCAGGTTATATGAGCATTTGTCCCGCATGCGAGACAAGCATGTTAGAAATAACTTCTGTAGAGCAGCTCCAAATCACAAGCAGCTTTCCTAAAATTTCAGAGTATGAAAGAGTTTACAAGAAAAAAGTGTGTTCTCTAAGAAAATGTTTAGCACCTTTTCTAATAGGCTTAGCTTCCTAACCTTTTGTGCAAAGTGAGATGGAGACTGGCCTGCTTTTCACATAATTAATGTTTTGTTAAGGCTTACACACACTCCTCGTTGTGCCTGAGTAAAGCTCCCTCCCTGTACTGTATTCAGTCAGTCACATTATGGAATTCATCTTGAAATATGACTTTTCAGTATGAAGCCAGTGTCTGTACCAAACCAACATCCATGCAAAGAAAGATGTCCTAGAACCCTAAACAGATACAGGTCCATCTTCTGAAAACACCACCAAGGAACAATACCATTGTGACTGTCAGACCCCATAACAGGAGTGAAGCCTGTGACACCTCAGCATGGCCATACTACCCCTTTCCAGCGCTGTATCCCCCTTCCAGCTCCCCCCAGCCATGACGTGTGTTTGCCAGGCTGTCCCTACGCGGCAGCTGAGACCGCAGCATCTGCCAGCAGGCGTGACTTTAACATTGGTACTACTTAGCTGAGGTCCTGCTGGTCAGGTGTCCGCAGGTGAAAAGGGACTGTGCACCCAGACTCGCTGGGTCTGCAGTGAGCTTTGCGCTGCTGTAGGTTAACTGGTAGTAGCAGCTGAGCGTTACAACACGCAGTGAGGCCGGGTTGTTCGTATCCTACTCTTGCGGTACAAGCACAGCGCTCATCTGTGCCTCTCTGCCATGTGTTGATGGCAGCTTTGTGATTTGCAAGCTAATAGTGTTTTTGGTGCAGTTTTAGCTATAGAACAAATCCTTGTTAGTGCTGATTTCTAAAGCACAATTTTAATAATGACATTCTTCACTTACATGATGTAGCACTTTTCAAAGCAATTAGGAATTATTACTGAAATCTCAAAATACATCCTTAGGGTAAGTTTAGTTCCAGCAGTTATTCAGGTTGAGATACAAAAGCATAGAGGTTTAAATAACTTGCCAAAAGTTGTAGGAGAAGTTTGTAGTAACGCTGAACTGGACTCTTGGATCCGTGCTGTCTGTGTAGGATAACACGTCTTTCTCTCCGTCACCCTTGAAGCACTATCCTTTGTTATTGTCCTTTCTTTATTTTTTAAATAAAAACAATCTTCTAAAGAATGAATTTTGCTTCTCTTTTGTACATGTCTGTTAAATAAAACACATTTTTTCAGATACTATTTAAGTTGTAAAGGGCATTTGTTTCATAACATACATCTTAATTGCACCTTTCCAGTTAAGACTGCTACTAGCTTTGGTAATGCGAGTACATCAATCATCTGTCAAACCGTGGCAGAACCCTGAATTATGGAACACATTATATATAAGCAAGGGGCTGCAAGTACTTATTTGGGAAAATAAAAAGAATAATTATATGCATTGCCTTAAACAGTTGAACCTGGGTTCTCAGGTGGTGTAAATCACCATAGCAACATCAAAGTCACTGAATCTCACGTGGCACAAACAAGAGATCTATTCTGTTCTTCATTTTTTCTTCATCCCTTGAAGCCTTCAGCAGTTATTCACAGCTTCTGTGTCCTTTACCTCATCTCTTAACTTCTTGCACTCCCTTTATTACTTCCTGGGTCATATTCCCAACAAACTCTTTCCCGCAGGGTGCTCCTGTCATTACAGAGCATGTTACAGCTCCAGGTAACACTCTCATTTCAAAGCCAGCTGCCTTTCCTGTCACTCCAGACCCCTTTCAGTAACATCACCACCTTCTGTTGCTCATTCCCTTCCCTTTCAGCTCCCTTCCAGCAATATCTCTTGTCTTGGATTCCCTTGCTCCCCCACCCCTTCAGCCACCTACCCACGCACTTTCCCTTTACTCAGCATGGTTTGTGTTCCTCATGGTTTGTCCTCTTTTCAGCCTGGATGCCTAAGGAATATAAGGCTTATATAACTGGTCCATCTGTCAGGCCCTCCGTGCGTTTGTCAGTCCTCCTTTAATAACTTACAACTTGTTTGCTAATTGCAGCTAAACCAGAAGGAAGGGCAGCACCGTAGGAGACAGCAAACTCCCTGAGGTTTCATGGCGAGTGGCTGGGGAGAGGACAGAGAGTGTGAGTGGTGGATGAGGAGTATGTAGCAGAGTTCAGCCCTTATACATCACACCTGTCAGAAAATGGCTGTCCCGTAATACCCATTCTGTAGCTCGGTGCTGTTTCTTGTCCGTGCTGGTCCGGTGGAATAGGTACAGTGAACTGAGTGATTGTGGCAAGGAGGGCAGGGCTAGGCAACAGAAGGTGCAAATCTTCCCCAAATTAGACTATCTTAATAACATGGATCACAGAATAATGTGATCTTCTTCTTCAAGTTCCTTATTCTGTTTGATTTTCCTCCAAATTGTCTCCCAATTCTTTTCCCCTCTCCACCTGTTCTCTCTGAACTTTTCTTCTTTCCTTCTTTTCCTGTCTGTCACCTCCATGTCCTCATCCTCTCTTCATAAATTCCTTTTCTCCTAAGGAATGACTCAGTAGTAATTTCAGTCTTGCCTTTCATCCTGCACTCCCCCACATACTCTCTTGTTACTGCTAATTGTGCTCCCTTCCTGGACTGACACTGCTTCCCGAGAGGAAGGAGAACTGCCGTAATGATTGGTGGCAGCAATGTCTTAACCATCGTCTTAGAGCACAAACACTGTCACAGTGTTTGAAAAGCTACATTAATTGAACATAGATTTGTTCAAGCTGCTCATTGAATGGATTTCCCTCGTGCCTGGCTTGTGTTACAGCTTCTTTTAGCTATAGACTGAATCTGAACGATAGTTATTACTCCTGCCAACGGCTGCCTCCACCGGATGCCATACCCTACTTGATCTGTGAGCAGAGGACTGTGCATGCACCAGTGTAGAGACTCAAACAGTCATGAGCACCAACAACTGGATGCTAAGTGCAATGCTGGGTTATCAAACCATGTGCTTGGAACGGAAAGAAAAAGACTTTTCTTGGCGTAGATTTTACTTAAGATCAAGTTCAAGTACTTCTGCAAGGAAGTTCATCTGCCGCCTGTGCAGCAGTTTGGGGATTTGGGTTATGCCTGTCTGGGCCCAGGACTGCTAAAGGGACTGGCAGGGAAAGCAGGGGGGGTCTGCCCACCAAGGCTCTGTGGTCTGTCCCATTTGTGTCTTGGCTTCTCTGAGTCTGTGTTGTGCACTGGAGAAGTTCAGGTATGCTCCATCCCACTTCTTCCCTTTGCCTTATGTCATCCTCCTTCTGTTGCAGCCTGCTGCTGGGGCCCCTGTGGAAGTGGCATTGCCGTGCTGAGCATTTCCAGGAGAGGTCTTTCACCTCACCCCCAACCCTTTCTCCTGGGAGAGGTCTTTCACATAACCCCCAACCCTTTCTCCACAGTTTAGACTGTTCCACAAGAATTTGTTGCAAGCTGAATACATTGGTAGAGGAGTAACTCAGTATGTGGAGGTTTGCTGTCCCACAGGCAGTGGGGACGTTTTGATCCATGCTCATCCATGAATGGCCTTGCTGAGTTGTGTGGTCTCCAGGAACTGAAATAATGTGTCTGCTAATGATGGTTTGGCTGTAGCCAGGCACTTCTTACAGTGTGAATGATTTCGTATGGTAACAGCCATCACCCTTCAGTGTGACGGAAGAGCAGGACACGTGGAGGCAGAGACATTCTCTGAGAGAAGGACTTGCAGCCTCTTGCTGCCATGCCCAGTTTCAGAATGTCTCGAGTCTCTAACTGGAAGCAGTGTTGGTGGCAATCACTGCTTGCAATGTTTTTGTTTTCTAAACACAGCATACTGCTGTTGTGGTCTTAGGTGCTAAACAACCTCAGCTCTGGTTAACATCAGTGGAGTCTCCGTGTCTCTAGGACTTCACTGCTGCACTGGGATCTGTATCCTCGAGGTCCGTGTGTTGCATTGTGCTTGCTGATTTAGTGCTTGAGCTCGGGCACAGGTGCATTGGCCCCGCACACGTAAGCACGATGTATTTGCATTTCATCTCTCTGAATCAGCGCAATTCCCCTAACTACCCTCTTCAGTAAATTTCTAATTGCCAGCAATTTATGTCTTTACCTATTTATTGCAGCTTGCAAAGTTTGCAGTAAATTTGGCTTGTGATTTTGTGTTTGTGCCTTTGTGTAGCAGTTACATAATTTATGTTCTGAGAACTTTAAAGAAACATATGCCTTAAAATCGGCAAGGCATTTATTACTTTTGCATACACGGTGAAGTCTATTTTATTTTATTGTGTTACATTACAAAATAACCTTGGTTGTTATTCTTCAAGGACTGAGCGTGTTGAGCCATTAACAACTATGGAATGTATCTATAACTGCATTATAGCTGCATAACTACAAGCTAAGGGGTAATCAAAGATCTGTCAGGCTTAACGTAAGCATATGGACAGCTCTCCACTACTCATACAGGAAAAGAAAACCCACTTAATTTGGAATCTTTAGGCAGAAGTCCCTAAGGATGCTTTTACCTAAATGATCTTCAACCTATACAATGCAACTGGAAACACCAATGTGGGAGAATAAGGAACTAGGAGTTACTATGCTCTGAAAGGGAGAAGGAGCACATGAATGTTTAATCTGTGTATATATATAAAATTAGTACAGAGATAAACAATTTTATGAGTAATGATGCATATATTTAATTCATAGTTTTATGCATTTTTAAAGGAAATGTAAGTAGGTGGAAGCTTGAGCTTAATTAAAATGGCAAAAGAAGCATTCAGGCTAGTTTATTCTTTGCTAAACATTGAAACACGTGTAACAGCTTCTGAAAAGTTCCTGAGAGGGGGGAACCAGAAGAATCTCTGAGGTTTAACAGGAGTTCTGCTTACGCTGCGGACAGCGGGCTTTTCACAAAGTCTGCAGAATCTGTGGAAATACAATATATTGAACCTTTCAGGTGCTGCCACTGGACATGCCTTTCATCATCTCAGTAACCTCAGTGCCAAAGCTGTGGAAGTTGTCAGGCATTCTGACACTACAGTGCTGTTCTTCATGGTTTCGTGTGGATGTTCTAACTTTTGTATCATTAAGACCAATAAGTTATTAATATAAAGAGAGATGTGGCACTGCATGGTGGAAAATCTATTTTTCTTCTTAGGGCCACTGTCAAGCAATTTTTCAGGAAGAATGGCGCGTTTTAAGAAATACAAATCTTGAATTCATACTGACTCAGAGAGGATCCGACAAGAGAGCGGGTTTTAATTTCCAGCCTAGCTGTGTGCTGATTCAGATCCAGTAGAGGTTAGAGCAGAACAGTGCCCAGAGTGTGATGTAAAAGCTGGAAATACTTTCCAAGGGGCAGCAAAGCAGCTGTGGATGGATGTGTCCCTCCTCCAGGTTCACCCACGCAGCTGGTCAGTGGAGGTTTATCTGATCCAGCAACGCCTCCAGGCTGTGATCGGCATTGGTGTGGCATTGTGCTGGTGTTATCTTCATCCTTATAGACATGGCTCTTTTCTCCCAAGAACTTGTATAAGCCCCAAGATTTTATATAAGCGTATACAAGTGACATATGAAGTACAGGAGCAGAAGAAGTATAATCTAATATATACCACTGGGATATAGTATAATAAGAGGTAATATATATTTATCCATAAGAGAGAGGTTCAGTGCAAGAATTACTAGAAGTTATTTTGCTGGAATCAAGATAGATCTTTGCCGTAATGTGTTTACCAGCAACTTCTGTATTGTGATTTACTGCTTTTAATTTTGAAAAGTCATCTATAACCTGTTCACAGGAATGAAACTCAAGAAAACCATATGTTCAGGATATTGTTGTTAGTGTGTTACGTTTTATGCTTCTTTGAGATGCCTTAAATGATTTCTCTGCTGGTGGGTCTTTATTTTGTGGGCATTGCAGGTAGCTCTAGACTCCAAGGAAATTAAATCCTGTTGTGTTGCTGCTACTTCTTCAGAAAAGCAGCTGTAACTTCTGTCTATATGGAAAAAAAATCATGCAAATATAGCATTTTTTTTCCCAATATTATAAATGTTATTATTAATTGTTTCCTCATAGTCATTTTGAAATAGGTAAGTCTAAAAGAATTATGAAAAAGGCAGTGTGGTGGTTAACAAAGTAATTGAGGAAAGCTGTGCCATGTGTACAGATTGTAAGGAAGGAGGAACAAAGATGTTAGTGTGAGAAGCTGATAAGCTCCTGTGTTGTTACAGAGGACACATGCAAAATCAGGGTAGTCAAGCCAACCCTCTGTCTGCTCTGTCACAGCTAAATTGTGGCACGGTACAAGCTGTCTGCAGTATCAAAACCCTGTCAGAAGTGTCACGTTTTCTTCATTTCACTGACATGCACTGAATGTGCATGTCATGTTTTGCTTTTTCCTGTGTCTAGTTGGACACTTGTCCCATCACTGGCACTGAACAGAGCAGTTTCTGATTCTGGATCGTACATAATTTACTGGAGTAGCATGTGGAGTCCCTCCTGAGTTTCCCCTTGGCATTATGAAGGGTATGTCTGCAGAACAAATGAAAATACTCTCTTTAAAGTGAATTCTCTCAGTGTTGTGACTCTGAATGCTGTTCCCATGTAGCAGCCTTGCAGGTATGCATGTGGTGCACAATAAATCTGGAAATAGAAGTATCCGAACTAGTTGTTGCAATGCTGCTCTGCCAGCACTAACAACCTGTGCTTTGGGCAAGCACTGAGCAAGTGAGACTGATGCTGTGTGCAGCTCTGGAGTTAGTGGGAGCAGATGCTGGTATCGAGCTTTCACAGATAACTCCAGACATAACTTCGGTTACCTTAATAGTATACCAGTATATTCTTTCCTAGAGGAGTTGTTAAATGTATAGTTATTGTTTGACTGTCAACCAGTTGCAGATCTGGGAAGTCCTTCCAGAATCAGAAACATAATAAATATATTTATTTCTGAAAGAAAGAAAAAAGAGAGAGAGAGAGAAAAAAAAGAGTGTGTTTACTCAGACATAATTGCTGGCCTAAGAGATGTTTAGGTAGGTAGTTAAAGCTAGTCAAAGTGGGATGTGAATGTGAGTTATCCCAGATGGCTTCCTGCTATTCTCCAGGAAGATCTCTTGAACATGAAGTTAAAACCTCTGTGGAAAGGGATAAAAGGTCTTGTCTATAGCTGCATGCAACTCCTGTTGCAGTCAAGGAGCCACTCTTGTCGGAGGTATGGTTTGGCCTCTGAATTGCAACAGGAAATTATTGTGCACCTCTGCTTCTGTGTGGAGAAATCTGATTTAGAAAAGGTGAGATGCACCTTAGAGCCAGACCTAAGTCATTAGGCTGTGTCCGTCTCTATTAGATGTGTATATGCAAATGAAGGAGACAAACATCTTGCCATGCCTGCATATAAATGTACATTTCAAAAGTTTTCATATTTTTGTGTCTGAACTGCTCAGGTTCAAGTCTTCGAAGTCATTGTGTTTGTGGTTTGGGTTTTTTTCCTTTCCTAAATTAGCATATCTCAGGTTGTTAGGGAAATGCACGCAGTGCTTTGTCTGTTGATTGAAGCATTAATTGCCTTAGGCCTTCACGCTGTAACAACCTGAATTATTCTTTCATATTCCCCTTCAGTTCTCTAGTTTGAGCGCCTTAGAAATTGCGAAAGCTGGACTGGATCAATGTGCAGGAGAGTAAGTAGAGTTCCTAAGCCTTGGGTTTCAGTCCATGAATTAACATGGCTATTGGGATAAGGGGACAATATCTTTCCACTTCTCTGAAGTGCTTAGCTCACTATTTGTGCGCCATAAAATAAGCGGCAATAACAATAATCCATGTCTGACCATTCAGAGGAGTGAATGCACCGTGCCTTCAAGCAGTTCACAGTCAGTAAATGGGATCATATAGTGCATATCATCTGCTATTTAGTGTGACTGCCTGGTACAGAGAATATTGATTATTTTTCCGTATTATCATTCTGAGTTTGTATCTTCATTCCTTTCCTACCCTCTCAGAGAAGAACTCTTTTAGCCCAATGCATTTCTCAGTAAAGAGGAACCTGTGAAAGGTGCAGGTTTGAACAGAGTGTGACTGGTCACGGTGCTCAGGGCTCAGGGACACCCGTGCTTGTGTATCAGATGGATCAGCACAAACAGGTATTTCTGGCAGGAGTACTCCTGAACTTCTGGTTTCCATGGACTTCGCACTGCTTTGTCTATATGCTGACCATAAGATCTCAAATAATATGGCCATTCCTAAATGACAGAGAACATTTTTCTCACCAAAATGGATTCTGAAAAGCTCTTCAGATTCTTACATTAAAAGTCTTAGGATATTTGCTCTACCTCTGGATTACTGGGTATTGTTCATATTGCATAAGAACTTAAGAGTTTTTCCCTTGTTACACAAGAGACGTTACTTAGCTATTTTAAGAACTTAAATTTAGTTCCAGAGAAAGGTAGAGAGGACATACCAGCTTTTGAGAGAGAGATGAAGGACCAAGGCTGGTTTTCTGCCTTTCATCTTGATATATTGTGTAACACCAATTGGCCAGAGAAACACTCTTGCTGATGGAGGGAGCAAGCTTTACTTCAGGCTGATGGGATCAGCTGTTTGCAGAATGGATGAAAATTCATAAAAGGTGACGAGGTGAGCCTGCAGCAGCCTCGGGATGCTGGGGAAAGATACTGACAGTCAGTGCCACTGTGTGTTTGTAGATGCAGATGAGAACTATCCCAAACAGGAAAATATATTATCAGACATGATTTGATACTGTTGTGATTCAGTTACTACCGTGCAGTTGCCCTGAGTTTGGATAGTGATGTTTCTCTTTACCCTTTGCCCACTTTTCCCCCTGCAAACATAGGTAAATTTGTTTTGTTGGTACTTTTTTAATTATTCACGTGCAACCTAGCCACCTGAGCTCAAATGGAATAAAAAGCTTTATTCCAAACCAACAATGCATTAGAAGAATGCTGGCAGCATTCTGTATTGCTCCAACACTTTGTTTTTAATGAGGAAAATGCTTTAAGTGCACACTTAAAGCATTGTGGCAGAGAGGCTGAAGATATTTCAGCAGATTCCGTTCACATTTGTGATCATTCCAATTCTGTTCTTTTTGTTTAAGCAGCAATTTAAATTAACATACAAATAAAAATGTAGTATCTAGAGCTTTTAGTGAAGTAGACACACAAATTATCAGAGGGAAGAAAAGAAATTCAGTAAAATAAAATTAATATTAACCTTGGCTGGAGTTTACTAAGACAAACACTTCCTCTTGATTTAGGAGCTCTAGAGTTCACCAGATAACGAGGGAGCTCATCTAACTTTAGAAACAAGTGACAAACTTGCTGTCACCTCTGCTTTGCAGGATTAAAGACACATAACTCAAGGGATGCTGTAGCTGATACTGAAGAAATCAGGTACATACAGACTTGATTTTTCAAAGTAAAAAAGACATTTAAACCAATAAACCAGAACTTCAGCTGAGGTCACTTGACTTTGAGATGTTAATTTCAATTTTCTCACACTGAAAAGTTGGGCCCTGTTTTTCTGTGCTGTTTTTCTTGCTGGAAAGCTGACAATTGTGTAACTCTAAAGCATGTCTACTGTTGTAGCATGGCTGACGATCCAGTTCATGATTTTTTGAGCATACTGAGAAAAAAACCCTTTATGCAACATACCAGTACTACTCTGTGCAGACACGGGACATGACCCACAGCTGCTGTGAGTTAAATTAACTCCTGTGCTGAGAAGGGAGTTATGTCCCAGCTGCAGGTCCAGCATGAGCTCTTTAACAAACATTTTACATGTGGAAAGGGATATAATTTGTGGAAAAAGTAAAATCCACAGAAAGTCCAGTCATGTTGACTTTGTGGATGATGGGAAGGGAACAATGAGGAAAATTGGATAGGGACAAGTACTTTTTACTCCCTTTTGCCTTTGCTTATTTTTGTAGTGGAATGAAACAAGGACTGGAGAAGAGAAGAACTTATGACTAGGTGAAAAAAATGAAGGGCACTGCTCTCATTGGGCAGCTGCTCAGAACAAGTGTGTCCTCAATAGGAAACAAATCATAGAATCATAGAATCATAGAA
>NW_010337663.1:0-5961 GCF_000700745.2 Antrostomus carolinensis | reverse complement strand
CAAGCAGATCCCTGAAGAGGCCAAAGTCTGCAGTATCCTTACTGTCTTTATATATCCTTTAAATGTCTTTTACACATCTTTACACGTCCTTTACACATTTTTAATGGAGAACACTAGATTTCTCCAGAATAGGTCTGTGAATGACATTTTAATTTAGGCATATTTTTCAGGCTCCAGTTCTCATTCACATTCTGAATGATTCTCTCCCCCTTCATTAGGGAGAGAGTATAGGGAGCAAAGTCAAAGCTGTCTCCTTCATTAAGTGCCTAAGGTTAGACAGTACAAACAGCCTTTAGGGAGTCTACAAAGCTTAGAACACTGTCACTACATTTTGTTGGTAGATATGATAAAATTCAATGGAAGCAGACATGCGTCACTTTTAAATATTGTGTGAAGATATCTAAGCCAAGTGGTGGTGACTCCGTATTTCTCCTACCCTATACTCATATTGCTTAGAAGAAGTCTACATTCTTAGGTGGTCACATTCAAATATCTCAAATTAGAGATATGCACCCAATGTGATGATACATTGTACAGTATTCTTAACATATGTAAGCTGTCTAATCATGGAATCACAGAATCGTAGGGGTTGGAAGGGACCTCGGGAGATCATCGAGTCCGTCGAGTTGGGTTTTTTACCTGCCAAAGCAGGTTCCCTACAGCAGGTTGCACAGGAAAGCATCCAGGCAGGTTTTGAACATCTCCAGAGATGGAGACTCCACAACCTCTCTGGGCAGCCTATTCCAGTGCTCTGTCACCCTCACAGTAAAGAAGTTTTTCCTTAAGTTTGTCTGGAACTTCCAGTTTGTGCCCATTGCTCCTTGTCCTGGCACTGGGCACCACCGTAAAGAGCCTGTCCCCATCCACTTGGCCCCCACACTTCAGGTATTTATAGACATTGATAAGACCTGCTCTCAGCCTTCTCTTCTTCAGGCTGAAGAGTCCGACCTCTCTCAGCCTTTCTTCATATGGGAGATGCTCCAGGTCTCTAATCATCTTTTGTTGCCCTCTACTGGACTGTCTCTAGAAGATCCCTGTCTCTCTTGAACTGAGGAGCCCAGAACTGGACACGGTATTGCAGATGTCTCTCGTCTTACAAATATGGATAGAAAGCACCAGGCAAATGCAATAACTCAGAGAGGCCACACATTACTTTCTCAGTTAGACCCTTCCTACTATTTCTTTTGTACACAGTCATAGTAATTTCACTAAGTAGGATGCAAAATTTTGCCATTTGTGTAATTAACCTATCTAAGGTAGGCTGTCTCCTATTATGGTTGTTCCCTTACTTTTAAAACAAGATGTTGTAAGACAACTGAGACTAGTCACTGAAGAAATTACCTATACAGAATAGACAATGAAATGTATAGTTATGACATTTCTATCTCTAAAATTATCAATGGAGATTAACAATTACTAAAATATATAGAACCGTGTATTGTATAGAAGGGCAACACAGCTTACCCACATTATGTACTTTGTACTTCAACAGTAAGAGGACCTCTCTGTTTACATTAATCTTTGATAATATTACATTTCTTTCTACTGTTACTCTCTATTTTTGCAATTCTTGTGTTAAATTGCACCTTACTGACAGGCCAAGATGCTGCAAAGCATAAAGTCAAAGGTGGAAAAATTCCACCTGAATGTGTTTACTTTTAAAGAACTATAGTTGATGAAAGATGTCTCTAATATAATGTTCATGCACTCATGGTTTATTAATGTCATAGAACCGCTGAAGGATAAACGTATACAATGCTGAAAAGATAATACCATAGGTAAAATACATTTACAAAGCAAAGAGTTCTGCAGGATAACCTTAAAGAACTTTGGCATTTATGCATTCTTATTATTGCAAGAGTCTTCCTTTTTTAATTTTTCTTTTTATATTTTTTAAGGTTATGATAGCATTTCTAACTAGAGGTGTATAACAATTGTCCGTGGATTCGTTACACTGTTTTGTATTAGCATTAAAAAGCAGCAGAAGAATGAATTTTCCTTCCACACATCTTGTATACATACGGGGTATTAGTTACCATTCCAAATTACTGAAATACTCTTATTAAAATACTTTTTTAAACTAATTTTTGAGATAAATTAAAATAGCATGTGCCAATCAGAGAGGAGTTAAAAACTATATGGGTCAAAACAGTGTCTAACAGCTTTATTGTTAACTGTCTAATATTTGCATACATCTGTATTTTAAATTCCATTGTTGGAACAGGCACTTACACATGGGGATTGGTCTGAAGTTTAATTTATTGCAGTCTTTGCAAATTATGTTTATTTCTTAACTGAGTGTAGCATGAGCCGTGAAGTATAACAAAATAGGAACAACAAATTCTGAATGCAGGATTCCAGCAGAGTTATTTGCAATTTCTGATAAACACTGAATGATATATCAAAACAGCAAAGAATCTTAGTATGAGCTAGATTGAATGTAGTGGAAGTAATACCCTGGGGAAAAAAAAAATGGTCTTGTAAAAAATCAAACCTCTGGTCTTCAAATAGCCTTTTTTTTCATGTTTTAGTCACAGTATTTCTAGTTTTCTAAATCATCTTTTTTGGGGTGTTTTGAGTTTGGGTTTAGGGGTTTTTTTGTATGGTTGGTTGGGGTTTTTTTTACCTAACTATGGAATATTAGTTCCACGTTCATGATTAAGAATTAGAATTTTCAAAATATTAAAATTCTACTCGATTGGCAATTTCATGTTTCATCCCATTCAAATCAGAAATAATCTAGGAAACATATTCAGCTAAGTATTCAGGCCTTTCTTTCACTTTCCCTAAAACTTTCTTTCTGTCTGACAAGAGAATGTATTTTAGTCTATATTACATTTCTCCAAATGAAAACAGAAACACCAGACAAGCATTATTCAGCGGATATATATCTTGTCAAGTTTTTTCGCTTTAGTACGTTTTAGCATTTGTCTTTCCATTTGCTTTTTTACATCTGCAATTTTATTCCATCCTTGTGATTATTTATCCTCTTGAATGCTAGATAACAGATATGACAAGTCTACACAGTTTCTTGTTGAAAGCTTTACCTATAGCAGAGATTTTAATCAAGACCAAAAGGCAATGTGATAAACCATGCATAGGTTAAACAGAGCGATTAAAGAACCTAATCAATACAACTCTGCCAGACATCATCTTGTTCAAGAGACAATGTGAGTAAGTTTACAGTATTGCACAAACTTTAAACTCTGCATATCTTCAAAACAACAAGCTATGAAAGTTTCTCTTCACTGGTAAAAGTTCATTAACAAAGTTTTAACATTTTTTTGTTTTGTTTTTACCTTCCCTCTCCCCAGTGTCTTTTGCATTATCAATTTTTATGATATTCAGAAAGGATTTATATATACACACATATGTCATATATAAGCATTGTACATCTACTACCTAACGTTTTGACATTTTGAAGAAGGTTCAAACCTAAGAGTATGATCTAGCGTGGATTTCACAAGACATTAATTTCATACAAGACCTTTATGTCACTTTGAAATATGGTTTCCTACGTTTTTCATAAAAGTTTTCTCCAGATACCATTCTGAAAGATGATTGACCTTCTCATGGAGCAATTGGAGATAACTTGTGTTAGTCCAGGCATTCGAAGTGACACTTGATGGCTACATTCACATTATTATGTTCACATAAATTTGTCTAGTATTCAGCTTCAGCCTGTTGATGTCTAAGTGTCAGAGTTCACATGGAGTCCACATGGTTAGCCAGATGTCTGAGCTCCTATTATATGGGAGTCAGAGCGCTTTCAGCATAGGCTTTCTGTACAGTAGTCTATTGCTTTGATGCAGCAGTGTGGGTTTGAAGCAAATGCCCTTATTGACTGCATTTGCTTGTGTTTGTTCAGTTCTTGAATAGCTTTGATACAGTCTTTCCTTTTGTAGTAAGTTGAAACAATATCTTTGTTCCAGGACTCCAAAACTCAGTTGAGTTGTTATATTTCTAATCAGTTTGTGGACTCCACCATTATGAAATACCTCAGCCTGTTCCTACCATGCATATACCTAGGATTCTGAAACTACTCAGAGCCCCCATAATATCTGAAGTGGTTCCTGAGCTACATGAAGAGCAGAAATTAAGTTTGTTGCAGTTTGTTGATGTTCTTTCCTTTTCTTTCCACTTTCTTTTGTCCTTGTTCCATTGTTGCACAGTGGCCTAGAAGAAGCAGTATTGGTATTGCTAATTAGAGGCCATTTGCTTTAGGTTTCGTAAGTGCAAAACCATTGCTTTACAAAGCCCCACTCCTTGCCCATTAGACTTGTAATCACCTTGTTGTGGGAACCCATTGGGTGAAGTGAGTTCTAAACCTCTTCAAATATCTCTTCAAATGTTATGCAGTTTCAGTGTGGGATAACAGTAAAGGCTTTGAAAGTAGGGAATTTTTGAAAGCAGAGGCTCCAGAACTATCCATGACAGCATATTCACCACTGCCTTGACATCTGGGGAAAAAAGATTGATTTAAATAAAATAAGGAAAAGAAGAAGCCATTAAACGAGAAAAAAACAAACCAAAACAACAACAACAACAAAACAACACTTGAGCAATGAGATAAGGCACTTGCTGCAACCTGGGAAAGTAACAGACTCCAACATTGTGCAGTACATAGTTCAGGAAGTGGAGGCCAAAGGCCAAGGACTGCCTGAAAACTCAAAGATCTCACAGAGAGAGAAGAAGGGGCTGTTAGCATGGGAATGGCTCCAGATTTGTTGTGGTATTGTCAGAACTGAAACAAGAAAGAGCTGCCTGTTCTCACTGCCCCAAGAGCCAGGACTTTTTCTGTGGTCCAAGCTCTTCTTCTCTGCCTGTGCATGTTCAGGCCTCTGGCTTTTCCAAAAGCCTTTGACCTGCCAGCCAGTTCTTCAGGACTGAGTATAGCAGTATGGCTGCATGAGTGTGCATTTTCCCCACAGATTCTGTACAATTCTCTGCTCTAGTGCTCTAGCCCCTCAATAAGACCTTACTGCACATAAACTCAGTTTGGCTACTTACTATTTTGGGCAAAATCCTGACTTACTTTCTATTGCTATTCTCCTCTCTAAACCCCTTATTCTTTTTTAAATATTCTTGTAATTTTACTACTTCTTTTCTACTTCATATTCCTTTTCCTGCAATTCCAATGGAAACCTTTTCTAATGCTCAGAAAATTCAAAAGCAAGTAACCTGAAGCCCCAAGGAAATGATACTTCTTGTAAATCAGTGCTGTGAAAAGAGCCAAGGATTTCTTATGTGGAAGAATCATATTAGATTGGTGTTACCTGAGGAAAATAATACATAATCAGAGCCAAACAGAGAATATTCAGTCTGATATACACTATTGGTTACACAAACAAATGCCTGGCTTTCTACTCATGTTAGTTTCAAAACTCCACAATGATCTATCTGTAAAGGTTACCCATACCTTGAAGGATATATGAAGTAGGAAAGTGTTTGGACATATATGCTTCAGTAATCATTGAATAAGCAATGATTTTTAGCTACCCTTTAGTTTCTACAAATGCTCCTTTTCAAAAGGGGAATCTTTAGAGCAATGCCTGCATGACCTTAGGTGTTTCAGTGGGTGTCTAGGGAATGTATCTCTCCATCTTAAATCTTTTACACATCCTTTCTCCTAAGTTCAGATGATATCGGTTTTTATTCACTCATTGTGAATAGAACAGTAACAGTCACAGCAATTACACTGAAACTTGGCAAAATAATTTTTAAAAAGCAATTACATTTTCCTCATAGACAAGTAAGAAAGAGATGTGCAGATTTATGGGAACAAACCAAATATCAGCAATCAAGACACTATTCATATTCTTCCACTTCTCAGGAGAGCCGGCTTCTTTCCAGGGAATGCTCCTACCTTGTCTTGTATTCTAGCCTTTCCCTCTGGTAAATGAGACCTCACCTTCTAAATTTGTTCTTGGATGTTATAGGTTAGTTTCCCAAATTGCCCAA
>NW_010337662.1:45812-59174 GCF_000700745.2 Antrostomus carolinensis | reverse complement strand
TATATATATTCTGTATATGTCATTTTTCTGCTTTGGTAATGGTGGGAAGCTGAAGTGATATAAAGGGAGCACCTGAAGAGACTTCCATTTTGGCAAATAAGATTTGGTCTTGGAAATCTTGTTTTAAATCAAAATCTACAGTAGCCACCTGGGCTACTCATTAAATGTGCTGTCCATTTCAGGATATGAATATGTGATTCAACATGTAGAACATATTTAAAACTCACCCCGTAAAGTGATACCTGATATATTATGGCTATGCTCTTGATATTGAAAGGGATCTGGCTTGTATACCAGCACTTGTTTTAAATAATTCTGCATTCAACCTCCTGACAAAGATTATGACTGACTCCCTTTGCTGCTTTCACAGCAAGATTTGATTAAAAGCAGTTGAAATGTGCCATTTTTGCCTGGTTTTGGTCCTCTATGGGAGCCCATGGCCCTTTGTAGTGGGAGGAGAGGTATCACCTCTCCTCCCCACCAGAAGCTGAGTCCATGTGCCTCTGCTACCTCTGCCCTAGACAGGGAAGGTTATGTGACATTCCCCATTCAGATCTAATCTGGGAGCAGTGTGGTGGAGGGTGGTGGAGCTCATGGAAAACCCTTAGACGGGCAAGCTTGAGGGACCTTTTCAGTACAAGTCCATGCAGTCATTGCTTTTAAGATAAAATATTTTATCTGGGGATCAACGAGTCTGATGGGCTGTACAGCCCTTTGAGGCATGGAGTTAGCATTTCCTGAAGAAACAGCCAGTTTGAGGAAGCCACAAGCCAATGAGAACTCTTCCTGGTCCCTTGAACCAGTCATTCTCTCAAGAGGATGTGAAAATATACCTAATTTATATCTCACTTTTGAACATGCTCCTCTCTCTGGTCCTCTAAGTAGAACTTGGGTCAAAACCTGTGCTAGTCTGCTCTTCAATTAATCCTGCTTCTTTTCTGTTGATCAGAGCAGCTCAGCTATTTTTTTCCAAATTTTAACTGCTTGTCTTAGTAGTAGAAGAAACCCCAGGCCAGAGGCGGTGGAGTTCACACAGCTTTCAGGATGTTCAGGCAGCTGGGAACCAGCCAGGCTCACAACAGGAGATGCTAAAGGTGACTTGAAATCACCTTCCTTATCCCCGTTTCCCTTTCCTGGACCAAGTGTAGCCTGGGTGGAACACAGAACTGAGCTCCAAATCTTTTATTTCGCCTGGATGGAGAGAGTTCAATTAGGCATGCTAATGCCAAGAAACATTTTTCAGGTTGTAACTGGCACTCACACAAGCTATTACATTTTTTACCTGCAGCAGAATGACACTCAGTTGTGAAATTATTTCCTGACATTAGAAACATCAAAGAAAGTAGTTTTAATTACAGATGAAAATGAAGCTGTTTCAAAAAAGCAAAAGGGAAACACATTGGTACCTGCAGGAAAAAATTTATGACTTGGGTTCTCAGCAGACTGCAAGGTGTATTGTACATGCTGTGATCCCATTTGTTATATTAATGCACAGAACTTTACAAAAGCAGATTTTTAATTGAAAACAAAGCAGCATCCTGGAGGATTCTTTAATCGAGGTATGCTTGAGTACTGAAGCTGAAGAAGATCTTGACCTGGGTTGTAATCTCAACTTTTGAGATGCAGTCCCAGCCACGCTGCAGTCGGCGGCACGCTCCTATTGCCGACAGTGGGGCCGGGGTTCCACCCGCTGCTGAAAACACTGTTTTCCATAATGCCCCAAGTCCTGTATAGGAGCCAGAACTGGAATAGCAATATCTGAAAGACAAGTCTCTTGTCTGAAATTTTGTGTATTCATTCAGCCTCCTCCTCTCCATGTGGATGCTTTCATAAAGACCTTTGTCCTGATCTTGACTTGATCAGATCTATAAATCATTGCCTAGTAAGATGAAAATACATAGGCCATAAACGAAGGTATCTGATGTTTAGATATGTGGCTAACAGAAAGGATCAGAACCACATCATCATCTTTTTTGGAACAAGGAGGCTTCTGTTCTTGGGATTGTCTTTGCACAGCTGTGAGTTTTATAGCACTGTGCCAATGAATGCACTCATTGCAACTTTCATTTTACTCTGAAAAGGTAAATTGGGAGCATTAAGCCCCCAAAAAGTATGTAAAAGTGGCAAAACCACAGGTAAAGTGTTACTGAAAGCTACAGCCCTGCCAGCCATTTCATTTTAAAAATGGCTCTTTTAAAAATAACTTTTGCAGTAAAAGCTGTAACTCCTGGATGTAATACGAGCTATTGCTAATGTCATTCCCATGAATTGCTTACAGTGTTGAACTGTTAGATGTCTGACAAGTCTATATATCTCCTGTACAGTATATATGAAAGTTTTTTGCCTCAAAACCATATGTTCTTTTTTTTTTTTTCACTCCTCTATATTCTTCATATGCACGTGGTTTGGTGATATAGTTTATTTGAACAGGAACCGTAGCAGACAGAATTATTCTTTTGCTGAAATGTATCCTTTTTCATACATCTCAGCTTCGTGATTAAAGCGATTGGCTCTCGAGGCATTAAGTTTAGTCTGCTTCTGCCACAATTATGCCTTTGAAAACTCCTGGGTGCACTCGGTGATTTCCAGTAGTCCAGATGTCATTAGAACAACACGCAGGTAGTCTGCACTGTCTACACTTCGGTCTGGCTTGGCCAAGCTTTTTCCTCCCTCCCTCTTGGCTGAGCCTTGCAGCTCTGGGAGAAAACAAATAGCTTTCCTCATGGAAAGTTTTACTTCATCTGGCGTGGTGCCTAAGCCTAGACCCTCCTCGTCTCTAATGATGATTGAAAGTGTACATGCTACTGTGATAAAACATGCTGAGTCGTTAACGTTTGGGGCTCGTACACAATGAGTAAGGGAGGACTGAAGTAATGGGTTTGAGTCAGTGGACTTGCATGTCTGGGTTTGAGGGGGATCCTGTTGCACAAACCCACATGCTTGTGGGAGGGGGTTTTGCTGTTTCTAGCAGGTTTGCTGAATTGGGGCTCCTCGGATGCCCACCAGAATAGAGCCTGCAGAAGAGCCACTGACCAGGCTAGGTGTCACTCCTGGTCTTCTCCAGTCCCAGGTGTGTGGTTGCCCACAGAGCAGACCTGCCCCCCTCTTAGCTGCAGTTTCCTGTGAAATCTAGTAGAGAGCTTTGCTTTCTTCTGACATCAGCACTTAGATTTCCAGGGAGGTCAAAGAATCACACAGAATCACAGAATGTTAGGGATTGGAAGGGACCTCGAAACATCATCTAGTCCAATCCCCAAGTGTCAGGCTTTCAAGGAAGCATCCAGTCCCTTCAGAGAAATCCTGAGTGCCTCCACTCTCATTCAGTGATGGCAGACTGCAGTGGGGGGAGCAGGAGGCCGGCCGAGCGATGGGAAAGCTGCAGAAATCAGGAGGCATTGCAATGTTACAATACTCGAGAGTCTTTTTAGTGTTGAAAAGCCAGTGTTTGCTCGATGTGCATCTGCACGGGCACCTTCGCGTTAAAACATTTTGAGTAGTTGAGTGTCAGCCCCTCTTTTCAGCTAAGAGCCAGCATCACGCTGCAGCCCTGCTAGTGGTTGTGCAGTCAGCTGGGGAAGAAGTCACTTCTCGCTCCCATGCCAGATACCTCCTCCTCTTTCCACAGTAATGACTGTTGGCATCGCCATTTCAAATGGTAAAGGTTTTGTGGGTTATTTTCTGTAAGTTTTCCTTGGCAATCAGGAGAGAAGAAGTTGCTGTATCTGAACCTTGGTAACATTTACATCTGCTTTTAAGCCTGGAGGAGTGCCAAGGAAAATATGTGGCTTGCAGAAGCACAAGCTTCATGAGAAAGCTTTGTTCCAATACAATTCGCTTTTGGAATATGTTGTTTGTTTGAAACGTTTCTGCTGAGCTGTGCAGTGTTAACTGGTCAGGTGTGGCCATGTGGCTCGTGTACGGCCTCCATGCTCTTGTGTCCTGAACCCATCCTGGCAAAACACTTCCGGGGAGGTTGTTGAAGAGAACCCCTCTTCTCCAGGGAGCGGAGCATCACCTCGCCAGAGCTGAGCTAAAGTAAGCCACCGGCTTGGCCCAGCAGACAGATGTGTCATAGGAAGTGCTCTCAGGAGAAAACTCCCCGACTTCCCATAGGACACTCTTGGCTCAGCGCTCGTGAGCTGTGGTGTTGGTAGATGGCGGAGGAGCAAAGGGCCTGCGTCTGCTCCTGCTAAAGTCAACAAGGCCGTTCCCTTTGGGTTTGTTGGGAACAGGACCAGGTGTATGGCTGGTAGTTAAAAGGCATAATAGCTGCATTCATTGAAATCTGGTCTCTGATAGACAGGCAGAGAGGGAGTCTTTTCGAGCAGATTCCTGCGCGACACAGTTGATTGTTTCATCTGTGTCTGCCGGACGGCCCGGGGGGCGGGTCAGTGGTGGACCTGATAGTGGCTTGACCATCGCTGTGGAGAGCGGTCTGTTTGATAACCTGTCTCCGGGTCTTTCCTCTTCTCCGAGCAGCTCACGCTGATTGCGACCAAAGCAGGCATGGGCTTTCCACACCAGGCTTATCTCCAGGCTAAGAGGAAGCTTATGAAAAAAAGCAGACCCTCAAAATGGTCCCCTTCTCCTCTGTCACTGAGGAAGCCTGCAAAGTCTGGGCATTGAAAATACCTGGAAGCAATCAGTGAGTAAGAAATACAGTAGGAAAAGCTTGGTCCTGTTCCTCCTTGGCCAGCCTAGCTGGGTTTGTCTGCAAACCAGGGAGCTGGACCACCCCTCTGCCTGCTTTACAGGCTTTGCTTTGTCAGTAAGTCTTCTACATTTTGCACAATTTGAAGACAAATAGCAGAAAGTGAAGTGAGGTAGTGCTGCAGGTGTGTCAAAATTCCCCAACTGTATTGTCCTTGAGCACATGAACTGCAAGTTGAGCACTTGAACAGTCTTGAAAAGCAATGCTACAGCCTTTCAAAGCACATAATTAGTGGGTTAAGTTCTTTGGTCCTTATGTAGTTAGAGCTCATGTTATCCAAGCATCATGTATGCACAAGAGTGTTCCTCACTTGCCTTGCCTTTGCACTGCTAAAGCATGATTTTTCTACTTAATTTTGGCCCTTCTGCAGCCATATGAGAGTGCAGAAGACAAGATTTGACTACTCATGTCTGTGCTGTCCAAGATTGCTCTTGATATTAGATTTCTGTGGGAGCTAGGGCTAAAGATTTGTTCCATTTCATAACTCTTGTGATATCTTTGGGGTTGCAGAATGGGTATGGCAGTAGATGTTACAAATCCATTTTGATACCCTGGGAGCAGCAGTCAGTTCTTTTTCTAGTGCTTCAGGGAAAATATGTATTTCATTGCCTCCTCATAAGCAAAATCTTCCGCAAATTACTTAAGAAGTAGAAAAAATGCTATTTTGGGTCACAAGAGAAGCCTCCAAAAATACAAAACTGAAGAATATTTATTTTAACTTGTATTTCTATCCTGTATATGCAAATCCATACACACATAAAATATGTGTGTGCATATATATGCCTGCACACATACACAGGCATATATGTAATGAGCTGTAAGACTTCATACACTAATTCTTTTGCTTCTTTGAAGTTGTGGTGGGTGAGAGTGATGCAAGTCTCTTCTCCTTATGACTGACTTCTCTGACAATCCTGCAGGTGCCTGTTGAATAAAACCTCTTAGAAACATGGGGCGAGGTAGAGAAGCCCATCCTGTGGACATTCTGTTGTGTTGAGTTGGTTTCTGAACTGAAATGCCTGTTGCAGCTCTTGAAATCTGTCTCCATGCTGCTGCATGCCTCTGAGCTGCCTAGGAAGGTGGTTGAGTGACCATCCCTGGAGGTATTTAGAAGACAGGTAGATGAGGTGCTCAGAGATCTGGTTTAGTAGCAGAGGACAGGTACAGTTGGGCTTGATGATCTCAAAGATCTTTTCCAACCAAACGATTCTGTGATTCTATGAGCTGCGGTTGTCACTGCTGCTGAGTGCTTCTCAGGCATCTGAGCTTTTGCTATCCAGCTATTCTTTTGGACCAGAGTGAAACAACTGGTAAAGATGATCTCTTTGCTATTAGTTGGCTTTTTTGTTGTTGTTTCTGTTGTGATAATGCTGTGTTCTACCATGCTGCAGGCTGCTCTTGGACTTGGCTATTCACTTGAGGACTTTCACCTCGGAGCATCTGCATGAGCCATTAACAACTCCAGGCATCATCTTATAGTAATATGTCTCTGGATCAGTAGTACTGTGAGCTTCAAATGTGCTAAAATGACTATGTGTGAAATTGTCATATAGAGAGAGGTTAGCAGAGAAACTAGTCCTGATTTTTTTCCAATTACACACACTTTTGTTTGTTTTCTTTCTTCTGAGAAATTTCCCCGACTCATTAACTGTTAACCGTTGTGCGAGACGATACTGAGCTGTCCCTTGGGCCCCAGCAGGCAAAGGCCAGAACTTCCTGAAGTTGCTAGAATTGATGCAGTGCAAATTCAGGTTTTGCAGAAAGATATGATGTGTCTAAGCTCTGGCTATAGATGTACCTCACCCAGGCACTGCACAAGGTCTCTTTGAAAGGGGGTCCTGGAAGGGCCACCAGCAATGGAGATGGCTGCTCCACTCCAGTCCATGAGTTCCAAGGTCACTTTGAAAGAGTTCTCAGAGATTTTTCCCTATTTTTTCTTCCAGATAAAGAGTATGTTAGGATGAGAAAAGACCTCATTGCAAAAGAGAAAGAAGCAAAACTGATTCCAGGGCAGAAAGTGCCATCAACCATAGGGACACTACTACGCTTTTTGCATCAGTAGACAAACACGGCAGCAATGTCTGCTGCAGAGAACTTCCCAGGAATTCTCCTACTATTTCCAGAAACCCAGTCTGGACCTTTACAGGCCAGACAAGCACCACTACAGTCTGTTTAAACCATAGACTCACAGTTGGACACACTGTGTTAGATCACCACCTGCAAACCTCCATTGTTGCTGCACAAACTGCTCGTTTCTGCCCTATTTGACATATACCCAGAATTGTAGAGATAAAGGTGACCATGTCCTTTGTAGATGGTTTAAACTTAACATTTGCAATCAAGTATCCCAGATATTTCACACTATTTTGATGGTAAACTAAAGTCTTAAAGAGGAACCAGCAGCGCTGAAGTCAAGGAAGGGTTTGCTGGATGGACGTACTAATATGAAAGATGTGAAAGCATCTTCTTCTGTGTGTGTAGATACATGTATTCTATTTGAGGAACATAGTAAAAAAAATAGAAGCTTTCTCATGGTGCTGTAGCACCCTTAGCAAGCATTTGAAAGTTTCAGACTTAGGAGTATGGCTGTGAAACTACCTGGTGGTAATTAGAATGAAAGAAGACTTGAGAAAAAGAGAAATGAGAAGAAGGTTAAATATAACATCCCCATTTAAAAAAAAAAAAAAAAAAAAAAAAAAAGAGCAAAAAAGAAGAATTTTGGAAGGGGGGAAAGTATTACAAAAAAAAAAAAAAAAAAAAAAAGATGAGCAAAGATGAATTTTGGAAGAAGAGAGGAAAGGGTGAGTGTGGGTGTGAGAGAGAGGAGTTTCTCTAAAACTGAAATGGTACAAATGAGTAGTAAAAGCCCAGGATTTGACTGCCATGGAAAAGTCTATCTAAAGATACCTCTCTTTGCCCCAAAATAATTTAAGTATAGAGAAAAATAAGAGGAGATGATGAAATGGGCGCTGTATTCATTAAACTTATATATATCTGAGGAGAGAGTGTATCTGAGCAGGAAGCTCAAGTCAGAAGAGCCCGTCTGTCTGTACAGATCTGCAGTGAGATGGCTGCACTGTATGGAGGTCAGAGGGTATGGTGTCCCAGCTCTGCTGGGGCAGGACCCTCAAATAATCCTGGGAGTTATTTCCATGCTCTATTGCTCTATAAGTTTTCTAAGGAGCCTTGAGTGCTACCGTTGGGTGGAGGGAGGTCCTGTAGGGAGCCCAAAACCCCCTCAGAAATATGGTAGAAAAGAGGTTGGGAGGGTGCTCTTTGATCAAATACAAGTCATGTCATCTGAACTTAGTGAGACATTTTCTTACCAGTTTTAAGACTTCTCTTGCAGTGTAACAGGGCATTCAAGAAAAATTAGAAAAATTAGAAAATATTCTCTATTGGCTCTTCCCCAATTAGAAATTACTCAGAAAAGGAACTGCTAGAAATGAGCCTTCAACAGGGCAGAAGAGGATTTGGAAAGGCTCGTTTTCAAGGTTATACGATTGAAGAATAAAACAGGAAATCCCCTTACTTTGCAACTTTTGAAAGGTGGCATTCAAATTACAGTTAGGACATGATCCAAGTGCCATGAAAATTTTTTCCATCAACTTCAATGGATGTTCTAAAACAGGATGTGTTAAATCAGGGGAAATAATAACAGAGTTGCAAGTAAATTAACAGGAGATTCACAACACATTATGAATCACTGTATTAAAGAATCAATTAAAGCCAGCTATTTAAATAAAGGCAGAGTAGTAGCAAAAAAAAAAATTGAGCTAGAAAAAATTAGAACATCTGCTGAAGTTTCCAGAGCTATATTTAATATTGACTTGGGAGAAGCACCTGGACGGAATAGTGTCTCATCAAAAATTTGTAAGTGTTTCCAGACCAAAATCACTCAGATACTTTTTTTTTTAAAAAAAAAAAAAAACTAAAAGAGAAAACTCCTCTCTAAACCCTTCCCTACTGCTGAATTTTGTTGTGGTGTATATCACCATCTTAAACCAGAGAACCAACAAAATGCAAATGTTTCTGTGTGATCCAGGGGTTTTTTTGTGGATTATTATGACCTGGAACCAGAGCCTCTGTCCCACTGGCTGCTGCACCCAGGCTGCACCTTCTACCCCAATGAACTGGTTTGCCAGAACAGAGCCTGCCCCTGTATAATGGTACAATTAGTCTACCATGGTGTAGACTTTATTATTACAGTTTTGGCTGTTCATCATGGAGAAGGATTCGGGGAGACCTGTCAGCCTTCCCGTACACGGAGGGGCTCCAAGGAAGGCTGGGGAGGGACTTTGGACAAGGGCTGGGAGTGACAGGATGAGGGGTGATGGCTTGAAACTGGAAGAGGGGAGATTGAGATGAGATATGAGGAAGAAGAAATTCTTTGCTGTGGGGGTGGTGAAACACTGACCCAGGTTGGCCAGAGAAGCCGTGGCTGCTCCTCCCTGGAAGTGTTTAAGGCCAGGTTGGATGAGGCTTTGAGCAACCTGGTCTAGTGGAAGGTGTCCCTGCTGCTGGCAGGAGGGTTGGAACTGGATGAGGTCCCTTCCACCCCAAACCAGTCTGTGATTCTATGATTCTATCGTTATAAAGAATATTTTGCATTCAAGCACTTAGCACAGAGTATGAAAAGTGAGCAGACTTTTGGTTCAGAGGCCAGATTTCCTTCCAAGAAATCTACAATTGGATGGGCCATTTCTTTGGTTGTTAGGTGACTATTCAGGGGAAAAAAACAAACAAACAAAAAAAACCAACTGCTTTTGAGATTGGAAACAAACTTATTGTCTTCTTTAATTTTAGTCAGGAAGGTGGAAGGAGACAGGACCGCCTGTGTCGGATCATGTGAGTTGTAACCCTACAAACTTTTATTCAGCCGGCTAGAGATCAGCCAACCATATACCTGATTGTTTCCATGGCTATATTTATGGTTTCTCTGATGCTGAAATCTAGATTTCTGCAAGATAATTTCTCTGCTGTCAGTTAGGACCTTGTTTCAGGGAGGAGCTGGCAGATGCTTGTGACGCCAAGCGAGGCTGTATCATGCTTTCTGTTGTGCACGGTCCCTGAGCAATGCAGGCCACCGCCTCCCTCTGCCTATTTTCTGAAAAATGTCAGTGTTCAGAAAGTCGTCTGAAGATGGATTTAAATTTCAGATGAAAAACTTTCATTGAGAGGAAGCACCACTGCAGGGGGAAAACCCCACGACTGCAAGAATTCTTCTTTAAGGTGTCTAAGTAGGAATATTTCCCAGAACATGGAAAAGACATCTAGATTTCACATGACTGCTGCAAAATGAAAAGCTTAGAGTGGGAGAAGTTACCTTTGATTATTTTTGATAGAGACAACTAGAGTAAGTCAACGTAGGTCCACCTAGATGTAGTGCATCTGTTCCCACCCTAAACCCATTTATTTAAGAACGAATGTACTAGCTGCAGGGACAGTTCTCACTCCATCCTTACTTGACATTACCCCACTTTTAAGTACAAACAGACATTTCTCTGTATCTTTTTTCCTTCCCTTTACAGACTTTTATTTATGTTATGTATCTGTATCTCATATGCCAATGGAAATCAGGAAAGGAAATTAATTTGTATGAATGGACTTCATAAATTTCGTGATTTACCAGTAATGAAATCCTGCTTTGCAGAATGAGAAATAATAGGGCTTTTCCAAAATATCTTAATCCTTGGCTATGATTAGTGGCATAAAATGAACGGTTCTTTCCTATGTGTCTAAGGTCCAAGTTGTACTCCATGTAGCTATGTGATATTCTTTCCAGTCTCATGTCAGTAAATAATTGCAGTCCTGCTCTTTAGTCCATCTCTGACCTTCGCTGTGCTCGCCTTTCTTGAACAAAAGCTGAGAATCAGGACAGATTGATCTCCTTCTGTGATCTGATCTAGTCTAGTCTGAAAGGAAAGTTCATTAATCCTACTCTGGAATTCCTTAACCAGTTTGCCATAAATGTAATACAGCACAGCCATAACAGTGCTTAAAACAGGATTAGGCAATACCTCCTATTTTCTAACTGCTTCTACTTTTGCAGAAATACAAATTCACTTTCTTTATATTGTCAAGGGTGATTTTTTTGTAAAAAAAAAAAAAAGATATTTTGACTAGTGTAGGTTTTATAAGTTTAGGGTAGAATATTGTCTAGTCTGTCTAAACTTGGCCACTTTCTCAGATTCTAGTTGTTTTTACCAGAACATGAACCAAAGATGATTTATATTTTAAGGAGCCTCTTTTGGGGATGAGAAGAACCAAGTAGTTTACCATCATCTTGTTTTAACAATTAAAAATTGGCAGTTGAGCTGTGTACTCGAGCAAAGCAAGGATTTTTTTTAGGCCTAGAGAAATGGTTAGAATCTAGAAAAGAAAAACCACATGCTACTAAAACCCTGGGTATGGTTTTCCACTATTCCCTAGAAAGTGGGTAGGGCTCTAGGATCAAACTGTACTCGCATGCATACACATTAAACCAACAAACACACTGAAGTAAACATAGAAATGCGGTTGTCTTCTTTGAGTGGTGGGAATCAGAAGTTACTGACATCAGAGAAGTTGTGTATGCTTCAAAATTCAGGCAAAATGAGAAAACAGATCTGCTTGCCTTTTTTGCATATCAGCATTAAAACATTTCAAATGCTCTTTAGGAAATAATGTCCAAAATAGGGTGTTTACAATGCAGCGACTGATTCTTTCTTGCCAAGCCATCAGACGTGGACCTTGTGCATTTGTAGACCACCTTGATATATCTGCTTGTTTAATAAGAACCTGATGCAAAGCCCATTAAAGTGAAGTTTTAAAACTTCTATTTTAAAGTCTTCTGTTGTCTTCTATGGTCTTTGGATTAGGCTCCAACTTACAATCATGAGAACCTATCACTTAATTATTTTTAAAAAGGTCCATGTTAAAAAAAAATGATGCTAATATGGTATTATAATGCTGGATGTAAATATAAGGGCCGAAAAGTTGACAGAGACACAAGTTGTAGTTCCCACAGTATCTGTACAAGATTATATTGCATGCATATGTAAAGGTTAATGGCACACGCAAGAATCTGCGATACTGTGTGTGTTGTACGTGCAATGTGACTGACTCGCACGGTTTTAAGAGCCCTCACTTTGGTTGTTTGGGTGTGCTGGTATTTAAGGCAATGTTTCTGTTGGTTACGAGGGCCAAAGGGATCTCAAGGAGCCCTACATTCTTGCACATTGACTAGTGGATAAGTATGTTTGGGGTGAATGCACTGTGCCTGTTTCTGTCCTCTCCTTTATGCCAACATGAAAGAGAAATTTCTCTCCTGCAGTAGTTGTTGTATAGGTATGTAAGGTCCCTTTGTGCCATTTTGGAGGTCTCTTGGGTCACTGTACTCTTTCACGTGGTCTGTAAATGAGACAATGAAAACACCCACACCATGCATTCTCCATGGAAAATGGGATCATTTAAATAATTTCAATAATTTTCTATTTTCTGTAATGTTTTTCTCTCAAGCAGGGGACCTTCTTTACGTGTGCAAGGCTTTCTGTTGCAGCTCTCCATAGATAGCCATGACAAAGAGAAAGCATGAAAGCTTCTAGGGCATAACATTCATCCTGGCTTATCTGGCCCTCGGAGACATTAGCTAATCAAGGCACGATACTCCATACAATAGGACAAGTGCTGTAAAGCTACCTCTGTTATCCCAGCGAACATGGAAACTTATCATTCCCATGGCCATTTTACAGGGTTTGTTTTCTTCTGACAACAGCATCCACAGCCTACGGTGCTATCGACTCCCAACAATGAATCTGATGCTGGCTCTGTGTGTTATCGGCTCCCTAATAACTGTGGAGGATTTTTTTTTTTTTTTTTTTTTTCTCCTTTCTTTCCCACCCCATTTGTGAGATTTTGTCCCCTGGAGCTCTTCTCTATCAGGGCTCTGCAGCTGCTGTTATTTTAGATATGGCAGGAAGTAGGTACAGGAAAACAGCGAGAGCTTGCAGCACTCAGAAAAATCTAGAAATTCCTCTGGTTTACCCCAGGCTCTGGCTCCAACCAAAGCTGATTGCCAAAAAAAAAATAAATAAAAAAAAAAAAAGTGAGGCAGGGGGGTGTTGGTGGGGGGAAAGGCCCAAGCTGACAACTGCATGCGTCAGGAAGAAGAGTTTTAGCCATCCCCTTCTGCGTGGTACCAGGGAGATGCTCAAGCACTTGGCTGGGAGCGACATTGTGGGTGCTGCTGGCACCTTCCCTCACTGGCTGAGAAAACCCCCTCTCATCTCCCTGGGGATGTGTGTTTCTAAAAGCTTATCCCTTTTTTTTATGCTCTCCTCTCTCGTGTCTGGTATGAACCTAAAGCAGATCAGCCTACCTGCTAATCTGACGGGCTCCCATCCCAGCATGATGGGATGTAAGTTTAAACAATAAATTTACATCACTGCTACTGGCAGCATTATTATTACTACTGCTATTATTATTATTATTATTATTATTATTATTACAGTTTTTACAGCTAAGAGGGGATACTTCTTCATCTGCTAGGCAAAGACATTTTTAGCCACTTTGAATACCTTTTAAATCAGGTTAACTGTGGAGATGACTTCTAAAAGAAAAGAAAAAGAAAAAAAAAAGAAGAAACTATAAAGAAAAACACCTCCAAACCT
>NW_010337662.1:0-45785 GCF_000700745.2 Antrostomus carolinensis | reverse complement strand
AGCAAGCAGTTTAGAAAAAAAAGACACTACCACCCCCGTACACAAAGACACACACGGAAAAGATACTGCCTTTAGAACTGGTTTTAATAAAGAAATCTTCCTCTTTGACACAGCAGATAAGGAGGAAGATGTCCGCCCACAGACATCTCACACCATTAGCAATCTAGTTTAACATCTGTAAATGTTTTAGAGAAAGAAATTACACTTTGAGACATTTCTTTTTTAATTACAGGCTCCAGATGAGATTTGTTAGAGCAAGGAAATGTATCCCATAGCGACTGATGTCAATAGCAAGCAGTCCCTAAAGCCAGCCAGGATTGGGAAAGCCATGCTGTTTGCTGCTCTTGGCACTGCTCCCTGCTTTCACAATGTCAAACTTAGAACCGCCTTTATATGCACTTTCCATTTTTTTTTTTTCCACAGTAGCTGTTGCCAGCAAGCTGTAAACTACCGTATATCACTCAGATTTAAGAACCTAAACTTTAAAACAAATTAAACTCTTGTTGACATTGTAATAAAAATCAGAATCGAACTGAACAGCTCAGTAAAACTGCACTTCAATTATTTTATGGATTTAAGATTGTTTTCTAGGATTCCCAGACTCCCAATACAGCAAAGTTATTTCCTCTTGGCAGATGTCTGGAAAAAAAAAAAATAAAAAAAATCATTGAATGGATAAAATTATGTGGCAGACACTAGGTTGAAGCCTAAAGGGAGGAAATGGTGTCTCCCCAGCACCTGTAAATATTTGCTCTGTGTCTTGACCAGAAGAGCCTTTCGTCTGTACTTTGGGAAAAAAAAAAAAGTCAAGGTATTTATTTTGTGAGTTTTTAAGAAAATAGAATTTTCCTCTGTCAAAACCCAGTTTCTAACTAGGTGCTTATGTGGTTTTGAGTGAGAACAGCAAATATGGATCTGATCCACCCTTCAGAACCATGTCCAAATGCAGGTAAATGCATGCAGCGCACGAGTCATTCCAGTCACTGGCCTCTGCTTATCTTTCATCTCCCTGCTTAGTAGTTAATGTTGGGTATTCTTTTTATAATTCTCTTTCTCTTTTTTTTTTTCTTTTTTCTCTTTTTTTTTCCTATTCTGTAAAGTGGAAACAGAGGTTTCCATCCGATTAATTGCCAGGTTTCCATTCTTTATAATGTTTCCTCTCAAAACAGTTTGGAATGAAAGTATTTCAGAAATGTGTGTAGACGGAAGCTACTGGAGATAATAATTTGTTTCATCTAACTTGTGTTTTACAAAAGGTGTGGTGCAGGAGAAGTGCTGTTGCGTGGAGCAAACAACCATCAGCGTGCCCAGCCTGTCACCAAAACCTTTGTTGTGCTTCACTTTTTTTTCTTTCATTGCATCAGTCAAATGACCTTTACTGTCCCTAAGGCCCCAGCCTGAGAAGTGTTGTGTTCCCAGGGTCTTCAGCGAGAGCTGAGAACGTGTGCTGGGTCATGTCTGTGCCTCCTGTCCCAAGGATGCTTCTGAAGATTGAGCCAGATTTTGCACATTTGCATGCCCACAGCTAGGTCCCAAGGTCTTCTGAGCTCCCCAGGGAGCTGCCTCTCCCTCCAAGCCATCTCTAGTTGTGTGGATTTTCCAAAATCCATGTGTTCATCTCCTGATCTGAATTGTCTGACTTGACTGGACTGAATCTCATGTAAGCAGCCAGTTTTCTTGTTGTAGCATTAATAAATTTTTTAAACCTACTCTTGACTTACTGTTAAAGCTCTTCCACTCATTTTGTTGCCTGGAGCACCTCTCAAAAGTGCAGGCCAAATTCCTGCTGGAGTTTGGATGTGCTGCCAGATCACAGCCTGGGCTGTGGAAGCACTCTGTCATTTCTCAGCTATTGAGAAGCGAGGGGTTTGGAGTCCAGGTACTCAAAAAGAGGCAGAAAAGAAGTCTGTCACACGTCGCAAGGGGTTGTTTGGAAAGCGTTATGCAAACATTTTGAATAAAATTTCAGGTCCTTAAGGGTGCTTGAGAGATGAGTGTTGTATGCCTGTGTTTCTCAAGTGCCTTTTTCCTAGTCCTCTAGTGCTGACCGCAGGTTTGTCGTGCTTCATTCTTGTGGCAGAATAAAATTCCTCTCTAGAGGAGAGCACTGAGCTTCAGCATGGTTCTTGTGTCAGGCATTGAGCTGCAAGAGGGAAGGTTTCTTCTTCCTTGGGAGCCCGGCTGTGATTCTTACTGAATTTTTGGAGCCGTGTCTAGTGTTTTTTTCTGTTGACTTTGCTCTGTCAGTCCAGCCTAAGGAGCCATTCTGCAGCTTAACACAGTATGTGGGAGAGGGAAAAGAGGAAAAGACATTTTACCGTGTTTGCAGCTCTGTCGCCCTGGGACCATGTACAAATAAGAGTATTCTTCCAGCTTCTCTAATTCGAGACGCTTGCTCTAGGTGGTTTTAGCATCCAAGGAGTACTGGAGCCCAGCAACTGTCTGGATGCAGTGGTTTTCATACCTATGTCTTTTGCACTGGAGAGAGCACCTCATAGTGGAACAGGGTGCCCAGGGCAGTGGTGGAGTCCCCATCCCTGGAGGGATTGAAGAGCCGTGTAGACATAGTGCTGAGGGACATGGGTTAGTCGGGGACTTGTCAGTGTTGGGTTCATGATTGGACTCGATGATCTTAAAGGTCTTTTCCAGTCGAGGCAATGCTGGGATTCTGTGATAACACCCTCATAATACCCGCCTGGTGGTTTCCCCACCATGGCCCAGCTTTCATTGATTTATCTCCAGTGCAGCTCCACTAAATCAGCCTTTGGATCATACCTTCCCAGCCAAACTGGATGGGAGTTCTGTTATGAAAAGGTCTTTAGTGTAGTTAGTGTGGTGTAAAGCCAACACAAGAGTGTCATTAACCAGTGCTCTTCTCCAAGGAGCCGTGATGGAGAGAATGTGTGTTCCTCTTTGAACTGCAGCGTTCTTCAGCAACAGATGCTGCCATGGTTAAAATAAAATGCTGTGGCAAACAGCTCACATTATGGTGGTGACCAGGTCATCGTGCCACAAGCAAATTTATCACATGACGATTTGTCTGCATCATTTTTTTTTTGCAGGCTGTTTGCAGCCACCAGTGCAGATTCCCAGAGCCAGCCCTGCTTCTGTGCCCACTGATGAAGATGAGCAGCCGTGTTCCATCAGCTAAGGATTTCCCCCAGCTAGCATGACCTTTCCCAGCCTAGCCCCAGCAGGCTCGTAGGTGGATTTCTTTTCCCTTATCAAACACATTAAAAATGTTATTAGCCCCACCCAGGCTTTCTCTTCCATCAAGCAGCATGTGGTCACTCACTGAGTCATCTCATGACCATCATTTTATCTGCCTGAGCAGAAATCCTGTCAATTAGGGGTTAGCAAACAAAGCTCAGCCTTCTCCATAGCCTAGGTGGGAATCTGGCCCAAGAGTGGTTACCCCCAAAGCAGCACATGGGCACATCGTGTATTGTATATGCAGCAGCATCCTCCCAAGAGGGCACATCTTTGCTAGATGATGTGAATAATAGTGTTGATCTCTCCTGTTTAGCACACACTTTGAGGTTTGCTGATGAAAAGGACTATAAAGGAAAGAAATGTTGATGATGGTGATAACTGGGCAAGTAGGGTCCATTTAAAAAAAACCCCTCCTTGCTCAAAGATCAGACAGACTCTGTTTTAACCTGTCTCCAGGACACTTGTAGTGTTGAGACCCACTATTACTCCTACTGAAGTCTGTCAGACTTTGAGGCTGGTTGAGTGGAAGAGCTGAGTCTCTTGGCCGTTCTCTGCTGTGGAAAGAAAAGAGCACTCAGCAAATACTCCTGTGTGACCCAAAGTGCTTCTTTCTTTCTTCAATTCATCATTTTCTTTGCTTTATTTGATACACCCAGCTGCACATGAGCTGGTTTTTTTTACAAACAGCAGCACAAGGTGGCCCATTTTGGAGGATTCTAGATGATCACCAGGGGCCACACTATTATTACATAAAGTCAATTAAAGAGCATACGTGCACATCCCATTGATTTGATTTAGAACTCACAAAAGCTTCAGTAATGGGCAATTACAAGAAACTTAATGACCCCTTTATACTGAATGCAACTTCTGTGGCACCTAATATGCTTTGATGAATTGCTCATTATGTGCAGTGTTGGAAAAGCTTCTAAAAAGATTAATAATTGTATAATCAATAGAGAAATTCAGTCTTATTTGGCTTTTTTAAAACTCTGGAATCAGTAAATCATAGAGATTATGGATCCTGTCTTCCTCCTGTACAACCAGATTTTTTTTTTTTTTTTTTTAAAGCTAATCTGATACTTCTCCAGCATGTGGAGAAATCTCTTCTTGCTCTGTGTGGAAAGGTCTGGCCTGATGCAGGATTGCCATGTGAGGTCCCACAGGCTGGTGCTGGCTGCTGGCAGAAGTCGCCAGTGCTGGGCTGGATGTGAGCACACAGGAGGCTCCTTGGCCAGGGCAGGAGGTCCCTAAGCAGCAGCCTCCAGCACTGGGTTCTGCAGGGTGGTCCAGATCAATTTCACTGCCTGTAAGCCTGCCAGCCTTTGGGGTCATCAGGTGGGCTTTGACCTTGCTCTTCCAGCCATGGGATGCTTTTGAGAGCCTCACATCTCTCAAGCATTGCCCACGCCACAGTTGACTGACAATGGTGAGGTACTGCAAACCTTGTGGGATGGCATCAGAAATCGGAGAGTACAAAGGAAAAAGAGAAGTTTCATTTCTGTTGGATTCAGGGTTTAATAAATATGGCCAAAGATGTCTAGAAGCTGAAAACCAGGCAAATGCAGAATTGCTTTAAATTTGTTTCAATTTTGAATCCACTCTCATCGTGCTTCAGGGAATGATTCATGAGTTTTGGATGCCGGGATCTAACAGCACTATTTTATCATTGGCCACTAAACTGGAAAGTAAAACAAATCTCCAGAATCAGTTTGCATTACTGTATTTCTTATGGTGGGGGCAAGTTTCTGTTGTCTCGAGCAAAGTGGTTCATGCTCTTCCTTATTCCTTCCTGAATGGTACCCGCAAATCTTCCAGCAGTACCGACCTTGGGTTTTGGCTGCCTTAGGTAGCATTTGCGTAGTTCTTCCATCATGTGGAAATTCTGTGTAAAATGTAAAATATGTCTGTTTTGTTTACCTTACAGATGCTCTTAGGAACATAAACACATAATTTGTGTTAAAATGTGGTTTATTTGTCCATTGCCCAGCCCTACCCTCAAGCGCGTGTGTATATGTGTCTGTCAAACGTGGCTTGCATCATTCCAGGGCAGATCCAGCAGCCTCCACACAGCCCAAACCCCTGCCACTCCAGGCAAGGTGGGCCTTAGTGCTGGATACTGAAAATTCCTGTTGACTCTCTGATTCTTTGGTATAGAATCAGAATCTTGTGAGCTGGAAGGGACCCACAAGGATCATTGAGTCCAACTCCTGTCCCTGCACAAGACAATCCCAAGATTCAGACCATGTGTCTGAGGGCACATGTTGGCCAAATGCTTCTGGAATCTTGTCAGGCTTGGTGCCATGAGCATCTCCCTGGGGAGCCTGTTCCAGTGCTCCACCACCCTCTGCCTCAAGAACCTTTTCCTCATGGCCAACCTCACCCTCCCCTGCCACATCTTCCTGCCATTTCCTCTGCTCCTGGCGTTCGTTGGTGGCCAGAGAGAAGAGATCAACACCTGCCCCTCCTCTTCCCCTTGGGAGGAAGTTCTAGACCATGATGAGATCTCCTCTCAGTCTCCTCTTCTCCAGGCTGAACAAACCAAGTGCCTTCAGCCTCTCCTCATACGGCTTCTCCTCTAAACCCTTCACCCATTTGGTGTCCCTCCTCTGGACACTCTCCAGTAGCTTTAGATCCTTTTTATCCTGTGGTGCCCAGAACTGCCCCCAGGACACGGGTGTCCCTCTTGGCTGCCAGGACATACTATTGGCTCATGTTCAACTTGCCATTGACCAGAACCCCCAGGTCCCTCTCTGCAGGGCTGCTCTAAAAAAAAATCTAAAGCAGATTGAGTGCATCCACCCTCAGACCGAGAGTAAAAACGAGGTGAAGTTTAGACCCCAGAGTGTTGGTAATCGCTGCAGCTCTGCTGATTCGTGCGCTAATTCTCAGCAGCCAGGGAATTCATCCCTAAGTTTTTGCAGAGCAAGAGACGCAGCACGTTCCCGAGGGTTGTACATGGGAGGGATGAAAAAAATCCAGACCCAGGAGTTTTGGTGTGATAGGATGGGAATCATTTAGTCTGGGCACTTAGTCAAGAGCACCAGTTAAATTCCTACCACACAGGGCTGTCATCGCACTACAGTGAGGAACCTTTCCCATTAGCCCTCTACATCACAGCCACTGAGGAGAATTTGTGTTGTTTGGAGTTGTTGAGCTAAATCATGCAGAGTGTAGAGCAGGTAGGAAAACAACTCCCTCTTAATGGCTGTCGTGCACAACAATACCATCCGTCGTGCCAAGCCGCCCTTCGTATGGGAGGATCATGTTTTATTAAAACCTGCTACTTGTTGTCACTCACTTGCTCCACTGTCCTATTCGCCATCTCCAAAAATAGCATGCCCTGTGGTGATGTCTTATTATGATTAAACAGATAAAAATAAGGTTTAAACACATCCAGGACACCTGAGGTAATACAAGAACTGACTTCTTTATGGAACTTGTGAAGTTATATTTTCCATTGCTTCACAAGACTTGTTTGGTTTAGTTTTTAATTCAGTCAGCTTGAATGTGATCTATAGTTTCACATTACAGGCTGGCATCTCAGGAATTTGTATCACTGTTTTCTGATTTTTTGTCTTATTCACGGGATAATACTTACTAGCTCTGAAAAAAATAATTTATCTAAGGCAGCCCTAATGTTTCAGTGATTTAAGTAATAATTCTGTGTTGTTTCTTGCAGCTTTCAGATGTCAGAGAGGAGTGCTGCTTATTAGTAGTGAGGAAGTAGGTACCTTGATAAAAACTGTAGGATTTTACTCATGATGGCGTTTATACCAGGAGCTTCATTTCTTTACTCACTTTATATGTATCTATATTTAGCCATTTTTCTCTTTAATTAAAATCTCTACACGGAGATAAGGGAAAACATTTTTTCCTCCTGTATTTCTGCTTCCTCTGCATTCATTTGCAATTTCAACTTCCTCTTCAGTGATACTAATGTGTGGCATTTCATCTGAAATGGAGGGCATACAAGAGCACAAGAACCTTATGGAGCAAGATGTGGAAAAATCCGAGGGCAGTCATTATAGACAGCAAAGTGAACGTCATAGTATGAGGCATTCCTGCAGGTAGCTCGGTGGCAGCATCAAACTCATAGACTCACTCCAGTATTACATTTCCCTGTCCCTGTTCATACGCTGAATAGTGGCAGCGTGGTCGGTGCCACTGGAGAGGAAAACACAGTCCCTGCTCCATGATGCTCTTGAGCAGTGAGATGTTACCACCAGTGGAAATTCAGAGTACTTAGCGGTACATCCATGCTGTGTCATGAGGCATGTGGAGAGATCCCTGACCTGGGAGTCGCTGTAGTTGTGCTGATGTAAGGTTTGAGCTGAGCTAGTGAATTCTGCTGGAAGGCAGAAGTGATGAGCCAGGCTGAGGCATTTTTCCTTTCACACTGCTACTCTTTTCTGAAGATTGCTCAAATGTGACACCTAGCCCTGAAGTTTGACCCATGTCAGACATGGTCCAGATGTGTTATCCAAATGTGGCACTGCATTGCTTGGGCAGTTACATCCATCTGAAAGATGAAGCATTATTGTCCGGATGCAGCAGAATTCAGGCATAATTTCACACAGGCTTTTCACACATGTAGCTTGAAAGATGCAGCTGGTATTACTTCTATTTTCCATAACACGTGCACTAGACAGCAGGTTGCTTTTGTTCCTTTTTGACAAGAGAGCATTATGGCATCTGAACCTCTTGCGTCCTTCTGCTCCATGGTAGAGATGATGGTCCCCAGTGGTCACAGGTGGACATGAAGCAACAAGCAAAGGTTGGTTAGTCAGCTGTGGCAAAAAGCGTGATGTGACCCTGAAGATGTCCTAGGACATGCTGTGTAGCTCTTTCTATTGATAAGGAAACCAAAAAAACATCCTGAAGGATACTGATGCCATTGCTCTTTACACAGGAACAGGGACACGTACATGTTCAGTGAGTCACAAGGTGTCAACTCTGTGCAAAACCTCACTGTGCCCTTTTGCTTCAAATCTATCACGCCCCTTAAAGAAGAGTGGAGCACAGAGCCAGGAAGCTGGCTTCTGAAAGAGAAGTGTGCAGTCAGAAAGGGGCACAACAGTAAATACAGCCCACAGCTCCGCTGCTCAGTCTCCTCGTAGAAACCTCTCCATGCTGCCAATGAAGTGGACTGAAATCAATGGAAGGACGGTGGTTGACTTCTGCAACCTTTGGTGTGCGATGCATGAAGAGGCAACAGCTTAACCTGGCCAGAAACTGGAGCCTGAGTGTTACTGCTAAAAAAGTGAACGGACTTGGGATATGTTTTCAGAGTGCCACCGTTCCCTGCCAAAACTGTAAACTCAGCACTTGGTAATTGTGGGTCTGACCATGGCTCTCAGCTCACCTTCCATTTTTTCAGACTCTTGGGAACATTCACCTTTAGGAGTATGAAGTCTTCCAAGCTCTTGTGTTTGTAGGCCCGAAGAGCTCCTTAGCTGTGGAAACCCCTTGCGTGTGCCTTCTCCCTGCACCTTGTAACTCCTTTGATCTGAGTGAGATCACTATCTGAGCTAGAAGGCAGAAAACTTTGTCGCAGCAGAACAGATATCTTATTAAAACAAAAGGCCACAGTGTTATCCATATTAGTAGTCAGATACAAGAAGGCAGAAATCTGCAGAAATGTAAAGTTTTGCCGGTTGATGGAATCCATGTACAGCCACCAAATGTTAAAAATATCCCATTTGCTATGAAGTTCACATCTATATATGGAACCCACATTTGTTCAGATATATCTGGTTGTCCTGTTCCGTGCAGGAACCCAAACTGTTGCATCAGTAAGACACTGATTTTGCTAATTAGTAAAGCAAAAATTTCCATTGCAAGGGCATTTTAAAGTAAAATTAAATACAAGAAGAAAAAAAAAAAAAACCCTCCTTATTAAACTAAAATGTGGTGTAACAGCTCACCACATCCTGCTACCGTGGCATCTGCTGTTTAGCAAAGGAAAGGTTCCTCTTTCAGACTCCTTGACAGGTAGAGATGTCATGTGTTACCAAAAAAACTCAGCACTTTTTTTCTTTTTTTTCTTTTTTTTTTTTGTACTCTCTGTCAGTGGAAAAGCTGAACGTGACAATGGAAAATACCAGTTGAGGGAAGGCATTGTGGGGAACTGTAGGTGTTAGCTATAAAAGCGACATTGCCCCCCCCCACTCCCCAAAGCCAGCAGAAAAACAGTGAAAAAAATGTGATGACAAAGGTGCTGTAAATCATTGTACTCAGCTGGTTGATCTGATAGGGATCAACCTTGTGCTTTAAGGGAAGTGGTGTGTTAATCTGGGCTTTGAACATTAAACGTCCTACAGGCTATTCCAGATCTGCTGCTAAACTCTATGTAGGACCTCCAAGCAAGCCAAGTAATTCTTTGGGTCTCGTCTGTCCTGTCCATAAAATGGCTCTTTTTGAGTACTTAGGTTACGTTGTTTTAAAAAACGAGTGTGAAGCTTTTGCAACCTTTCTTTGAAAAATGTTGTGCTCATTCAAAACACCACCGCTCCTGGAATGGTACTACAGATGTGAATGGACACGTATCCAAGCAGCAGTGGAGTCAAAGACCAGCATTTGCTTTAGGAATGAAACTCCAACCCAGGCCAAAATGCTGCTTGCACTGAATACCGCTGTTCTGGGGAGCACACACAATCCCCTGGTAGTAATAGGTTTGTAAGCCAAAACTTGAGCATTCAAGACAGCAACCAGCTGACTCTTCTCAATTATAGAATAAATAGTCTGTTAGAAAGGTGGGAAATAAGAGAAAAAAATACCAGTTATTTTCTCCACACATCTTACCTCTCTGGGGAGTTCTGCAGTGGTCCTAAAAGATCAAGTGGAGCCCTGAGGATACCATGGGGAAGGAGTCTGATGGACAGCAAAGGAGATGGTGAACAAGAAACAGTCAGCTTGTTCACACAACACACGAATGAAATTATCAAGAAACAAATTTAAAACAAAAAAAAAAGTGTAGTTTTTGCACCAGCACATCCTTAAACTGTGGAACCTGTTGCTGCAGGAAACAGTGAAGGCCAAAACAGATTCAGAAGGTTATTAGAAAACTTCACAGAAGAAGGTTCATCAAAGTTTACTAGAAACAAGGATGCAGACCTCCTCTTGCTCACGTTGCAGAGGAATGGTGTGCTGAGAAGGCATCACTGGAGGTGTGCCTGGTTCCTGTGCTCTGTCCCAAAGAATTGGCTGCTGGTCATTGTGGTAGTTGTGACACTGGTACAGACGGACATACAGGACACTTCAGCAGATCTGTACTTCAGTAACAGAATTTTTGATTTGCTGTTGGGAAGGACAATCTTGGTTCAACCTGTAACAAGAATATTTGATGTTTTCTTGCCAAAAGAAATTAAAAAAATCAGTTTTGGGTCAAACTAAACATTCCAAAACATCCAATTAGATCCAAAATAAAACACTTCCTAACAAAAATGTTAATATGTTTTGGAGTATTGAAAGAAGCAAATTTTCCAGAAATTTGAAATAAAAAATGCTGATGCTAAAGACATTTGAAACTATTTGCAAAATGTAATCCATATTTTCATGTCATTTTAACTGACCCAAAACTGTGTTTTCCCCCCAACAAGTTTTCCCTCAATGTCTGTTTCTCAGATCTGGAGGAAGAGAAGAGTGTCTTCATGGGAGTGGTAGACCATGTGGCTGGTGGTAGCGGGGAGCATCCTTCTAGCTGAACCCAGCAAGCGTCACTCAGCGCACTTCACGTGTGCTTGCCACCTGGTTTCCCCGGTTTCCACCCACCAGAGGGTTTTCCTTCCAGCCTCAGGTGCCTCCACGGGCAGGGCAGGAAAGCCCGCTCTCAGCACACTTCCCCTTTCAGCTCTCATGTTTAGTGCTCTCTGCTCACGGTCTGCCTCTACAAGATGGGCTGCTTTGCCCGATCATGTATTGCCCCACCTGGGCCTTGTGCTTGCACCCTCCTCCCTCTCTATAGGTTTTTTTTCCCACTGTGTTATTGGGAATTTTTGCATTTTCAGCACCACGGTGGGTGAAGGGGAACAAGTGACAGTGAAATAAAGAGACCTGTGTCTGGGCTGTGCTGTCTGTGGTTCTCCATGGATGATAGAGATGTTGAACATTCTTTTGGCTATTTTGTCTCCATTTGATTGTGACATGTGGTGGCAAGGGGTGCCCTTGGTTGAGATTCAGTAAGTGAGTCCATGGTGGTGTAGTAATTGTTGTTCAACAGCTCTCAGATGTTGTTACATGAGGACACCAGACTTGACTGCTGCTCATCAAGGTAGCAGAAGTCCACCCCTGTTGAGAAAGTAACATATAATAAAAATGAGTGATAAAGCTAAGGTCTAATCTGTATCCTGTTGGAGTCGATAACACAATTATGAGTGACTTCGGCGGGGGACAGATTGGTTTGCCTGCTGAGAGCTGGAGAGAGCGTGACCAAAGGACTGCAGGGGTCTCATGAGCAGAGCCAAGGGAAGGTGGTCTCCCAGCTGAAGGAGAAGTCACATCATCTCTAGGGTAAGCCATGAGTCCTACAGCACTTGAGGACAGAGGATTCAGCTGAGAGTGCTTAGTGTGGCTGGCAAGGGCAGCCTCTGTGTGCCTAAGCTGATTTTGGAGATGGACCTCTGGCTCTTAGACCCTCAGGTGATCAAGCTGCTTCCAAAATACTTTTACTAAATGCTTTAAAATAGGGGAAGGCACGGGCTGGCAGACTGGGGGGATGTTACTTTTGAAAGTTCACTGAACGACTCAAGCAAGAGTACCTACCTCAATGTGTGCTATAGCATTACTCTGAGATTCGAGATACCTGAGTGCTAATCCTGACTGAGACAGGAGCTCCTCAGCTTTTCCACCTCGCTGTCCTCATCTGTGAAATATCGCTGATGCTTATGTTCACATTTTACAGAAGCGCTGGGAAGATGAGTTATTTAATGTTTCTGAGCACTGCCTGTACAAAGCCTGAGGATTGCCTTGAGTAGTATCTTCATTTTATTTGAAGTCACAGAAACTTGGAGGGAAGGTTAGCAAAACTGGGACACTGTCTGGCCCATATGAGACTTTATTTTCATTGTCACACTCAACACCAAGTTATCCCTGTGTGTTTTTGCTGCATACCCAATATTGCTTTGAGAAGTTAATCAAAGAAACTTATCTTTTCAAAAGCATCATGGAAGAATCATCCCATAGAAGTGTGCTGTTTGCATTCAAGGCAGAGAATGCTCAGTCCCAAGAGCTGTCCGGAGTCTTGCAGCATATAAATAGCTCTTCTTGCTGCGTTCAGATGCATGCAGGGCAGTCTTTGTCATAGAGCAGGGCTTGCTGCTTTTATTTGTTTCCGCTGTTTGGTGATACTAAAGATGAACTCCATGACACTCTCAAGAGAAAGAACTGCTTTGTAATCACATCTCATTTCCATACCGCTCTTAGTTTGCTGCCATAAATAGGTAGTTACAGATACAATTGATATTTCCTTTCTGAAGTATGATGTGTGTGTATCCATTGGTAGAAGTGGTTTTGGTGGCCAGGAGCTGTGACACAAATCCTGACTTGATTCATGTGCTGTAATTACTAAATAGGCAATAGGTCTGCAGAAAACAAAACAACAACAACAACAAACACAAACAAAAAAGAAAACCCACAACTAACTGCTTCAGGAAGTTGATTTTAGACAGGCTTGGTCTTTTCCAGTAAACACGTGAAGTTATCTGGATGGCTGTGAACAGCAGCCCATGAGGAAAGGAAAACATGGGCTTCTCCATGGTTCTTCCATGACGTGGGTATGTGTTTCCCACTCCCAGCAATGTTAGGGAAACTCAGGGTGCAAGCCCTACCGATGGCATTTTGTCTATCTTCATGTAAATCAGGCGGTGGCAGTTGCTGCAGGGAGGTGGTGTGGAAAGAAAAGGGATGTTGTGTAGTCCACTGTAGATGGCCTTTGCCAGGTTCAGTCATTTCCTGTCCATCTGCCAAAAATCACAAGCTGATAAACGGACATAATTGGAGTGTGGGAAACTGTGTTGCCTGATGATCTGCAGGGGAGAGGGAAAAGAGTGAAAGAAGACTCGTGAGTAAAGAAAACAACACGTTATCAGCGGAGATGCAGTCTGAGCGGCTGATGCTGAGATAGCAGACCTTGTTTAGTCGTTTCTCCGACTCTTACCAAGGGTTTTAGCTTGCTCATCCCTCCCATCTGTCTGTGCAGATAGGACCGAAGACTGTGTGCAGTGTGTTGGTCACCATGAAAGGAGGGTATCTATTTACATGTGTTACCAGCTCCAGGGAACGGGCAAGCACACAGCGCTTTCTTCTTCTCCTTCTTCTCTTTCTTTTTCTCCTTCTCCTTCTCTTCTTCTCCTCCTTCTCTTCTTCTCTTCTTCTTCTCCTTCTTCTTCTTTTTATTTTTTTTCTAGTATCATCCCACAATGGAAAAAAAAAATGACGTGAAGTTATATTCTATCTAGGCATTGCAGCTGCAAATACCCAGGTTCAGTGGCTGGCAGCTTTCAATGGCTGCCATCAGCACCTACCACGTTCCAAGCAGCTCTTTTTATGGAAGGGGTAGATTATTCTAAGACTTCCTGTGGTTCTCTGCTTTATGTCTCCGAGCCATTTCTAGAGCAAATGAAATGTTTTCTCTGTAACTGATTTGAAACGTTAAATATGTTTAATGCAATCCGGGATCCAGGATGCTGCTGTTCTTGCGCTGTCTGGTTTTACACCCTGTTTAGCATGTTAATAACCATGGTTAATCCTGCTGGTTTGCACTCTGATCAACCTGTACTCGCTGTCTCATGATGCTACTGAAGCCATCAAGGAACGGATGCAAATTTGGGGGGGGCTGTGTACTGAAGAGACTCACCTGCAGCAGTGGGATGCTAATCGATTCCTTTTCTCTTGTCTTCTTTCTTTGCAGTAAATGAAATTATAAGGAATGACCTCTCAAGTACCAATGTCCATTCATAGCTTTCAATATGGGCCTAGTATGGAATCCAGACAGACTTTGGACTTAGCTGGCGTGTCAGCTCAAGTAGAGAGATACCGAATAAACTGAAGACATTGCCTGGTACCACTCGGATCTTCCACTTTACTGATTGTCAGGAACTGAAGATTTACCTCTTGCTTACAAAGAAGTAGCTCCTCAACTCCAAGTGATGAAACAGCTTCTTTAAAGAAAATAATCTCAAAAGAAAGAGGAGGGAGTATGCTCCAAGACAGTGCATTTCATGGGACAAAACTAGGAAACTCAGCAAAATCTTGAGTGCTTCTTCCCCATGCTGATCTTTTTAGCATGGCACCGCTGGAATACAGCCCTGGAAGTGCCTTATTTTACCAGGTTGTGGCATCAGGGCATTTTTAATAAGCTTTGGATTTGCTACCATTAAAAGTGTTGGTAGGTGTAGAAACTAGAGAGCTTGCGTTTTGGAGACTGGTATTGGAAAAAAAAACGTCGGACTCTGCAGCAAAGGAGGGAGAGCAATCCATACTCCAGTCAAATGCATTTATAAATTCCAGAATTTCTTCAGCTTTTCCTCTGCTATAGTGTACAGCCTATTGCCTTATTCTCAGTGCATTTCAAAAGCCTCCTGATTTGTCATCATCTCAGCTTTCTTCTGCATATTGTCTTTATTATGTGCTAATGAATCATAGGGTGGTTAGTAGTAGCATGTTAAGATTTTGATTTTAATCTGGCTTCAGTCATAGCACAAGCAAGTTGAATAGCACAAAATAAAAAAGGTTGATGGACAAAAAAATTGAAATCTATCTATTACGTGATAGATGAATGTGTATGCATGTACATACATACTAGTATATATGCATATATTTATATATGACAAATAATATAGATGATTGCCTAGCGAGGGCACTGAATTTAGCAATAATTTCAATTTCTGAGAATGCATTTCAGATCCACAACAAGTATTTCAGCTACTTCTTTTGAGGGTTTCTTGCACCTAAATGCATTTTCTTTCCTCATGCAGTTAAGCAAGCACTTTAGATAGGCAAGAAGGATGCATACAAGAGACATGTTATTTACCAAATGACAAAATATGAGTTATAGTAACTGTAAATACCATTACGGAAGAGTGTAAAATATTTGTTCAGTTATAATGTTATTATTCCGCAGAAGCCTTATAACTCTCTGCTACATGTATGAAGAAAAGAATATTACCAAAAAACCTGCAAAGTTTTAATATGCAGCGCTGTATAGTGTGTTTTCAAATTAGCTGATGTTTCTGGAGCTACAGGTAGGCATGTAGTGTAGCCTTTAACATTGTATTTTTTACAGTCAACCTCTTACTCTATAACTATCAATGACCTACTATTTCATATAACCAAAAAAAAAAAATTTAAATAAAAAACAAAACAAAAATAAAATAGCATGACTTAAATTAAAAATGTTTAACATTAATATTGTGCCTTAGGAATCCGTGCCCCCTTCTGGAAATCCACCTGAATTACACCACCCTGCTGGGGTGTGAAGATTGAACAGGTTTCACCAAAAAAGTGAAATCCTCCTAAGCGTTTTAAAACATTACTCTGTAGAATTATGTCTTACTTTCTTTAAGGAAAAAAAAAACAAAAACCACAAACGAAAGCCATATTTGTCACATTTGCACATGACTGTGAAGACATGAGAATATAATATGGCTATGTGTACATAATATGCTGTTACTGGTCATTATAATAGTCTGTTATTCCTCACCTGTTTAATCCCAATTATTTACCCTGTATTTAGCATTGTAGACGTTGCATGAAACATTTCCTATAGACTGCCATATAAAAAGTTAAAAAGCTTGACAGATGTCAGCTTGACTTGTAGCTAGAAAATAGATCCAATAAAACAAAATGTTTTGCTGGAAGCTAGTCTTAGAGTGGTTCATTTTATGTTATCTTGACAAATCTTCCTTTCGCATTTAAAATAAGCATTTTTACATGAGATACATATATATATATATATATATAAATGTATACTTCCATCTCTTCTATTTGAAGCTGTTTGCGTCCTGCTGCATTCTGCCAATATAACCGTCTTCGTATGGAAGTAAAGTGTCTTGTCAAGACTCTTCTTCGTTTCCCCTCCCCTGCGTTTAAAGACATTGCTGCCAAGGAGAGACAATGATATATGATATAATTCTCAGATGTCATTCTCTCAGTATTTCAGAAATGTCAACAAAGTGTGTGTGGAGGAATCTCTGGTTATGCCAAAGCATTTTTTTATCCGTATACATAAATATCTTGGGTGAGGCTTTTACAATACAGGACGAGACACACACACACACACAGACACACCCTCCACATGTTCACATTTCAGCAGTAATTTTAGCAAGGTTTTCATCTGTATGGTTTGGATATGTTGCACTTCCTTCATCCTTATTTTTTTCTTCCTCTTTGAGCTATTTAAAAACAAACAAAACAAACAACCTGTTACTTTTAAGCCTGGATAATGCAAGATTATGCATCTCTTGTATATGTATTCATAAAATAAAAAGGAAAGCAGAAATATTTCCCGTATGAGACTGCTATCTTGTTTTTGTATGTGTGTTATGGTTGTTGCTGTCAGTTTATGAAAACTGTTTTCATCAACTCTTTTTTGAAAACAAAGCAAAATCAAAAAGCCACAATGCTCTGAACTTGTGAGCATAGTCCTTATAGGTATGTTCAAAAAAGTCTTTTGCCGGAGATTATTCTGATTTTTAAAAAAGAGCCCTCTGGATGAATTTTAAGTGGTGAAACAAGCTGCTGTATTCATCATGCAGCAAAGTACTTGTATCTGTATATAATGCTTGGACTACAGATTTTTTTTGTTCTCCCTGGAACATTGGAAAAAACCTGAGCTGCTTCGATTTTTCTAGACCAAAGGCAAGTTATAAAGTATATAAAGCACAACAGCATGCCTCCCTACTGGGTGGTGAGACAGTGTCCCAGGTTGGCCAGAGAAGCTGTGGCTGCTCCTCCCTGGAAGTGTTGAAGGCCAGGCTGGATGAGGCTTTGAGCAACCTGGTCTAGTGGAAGGTGTCCCTGCTGCTGGCAGGGGGGTTGGGACTGGATGAGCTTTAATGTCCCTTCCAACCCAAACCAGTCCGTAATTCTGTGATATCACAGCAGTCCTGATTGAGGGAAGCATTTAATCACATTTCAAAAATTTGTCAAGGACACACAAATAGGCCTTTCAGCCTTTGTTGAACGAAGACCTTTCTCTGCCTTGGGTTTGTCTCCCTGTGAGTAGAGGGTGATGCTCCCCAAATCCCTATGATTTAAGGAGAGGCAGATGCTCCAAGCCCATTAAACCCCAGATACAGCCCAGCTCTTTAGAGGTCAGTCCAAATGCTCTTTCTCTGCTTCCCTGTCTGGAGGGTGGAAATAGTGATATTTACTCATCAAGTGGACAGCCTGAGCCGTATTGTTGGTGAGGTTCCTGGAAAAAGGAAAATACTGGAAACTGAGTCACAAATTCCTTCTGTCTCCCTGAGACCTTGGCATAATTTTGTACCAAAGCAAAATGTGGTTACAAACTGAATTCATCCAGGCAATGTACTTCGGTCGTTGTCCTACCTAGTTTCCTTTCCCTCTCATTTACACACATCTCCTCAGAGCACAGCAGACTTGAGCAGAGCTACATTAATCACATCTTGACCAGACTTCTTTAGGCAAAAATAGCCTTTGCAAACTCTGAGCTGACTCCTTTCATTCATAACCAAAGCAGAAGGTGAATCCCATACATCCATCTGGTACTGTTTGACTAAACAGCCTTGCTGGAGTTATGCCTTTGAGATTTTTTTTTTTTTTCCTTTCCAGCTGAAAATGGCAAATTTTAAGGAGTTAAATTTCTTGGACTTAGCTGTACTGCCTCAAAGCTAAGCTTTCCTTCACCATGTGTGTAATTTTATTGCATTCATCACTGTAAATTTATTGAATTTGTCTCAGTAAAAATAAAACAAAAATCCCTCTCATCAAGTATATTACAGAAGAGCGTTAAGGTCAATGGCATAAGATCTTCTTGGTTTCTCTAGCTCGTTTTTAAACAAATGGTCTAATTCTATGTCATAAGCAATGATTGGACTGTTCATCAAATTAAAGCGAGTCCCATCTCTTGGCACACACTTGCCCAACACGGAGGTCAAGTGTTTGCCTGTTTTAATTTGCCTGTATTGTTTCCTCTTTCTCAGCAAGTTAATGTTTTTTTTTTCTTCTTTGAGCCTCTTTCCAAAAAAATAAAAGGTTTTGATTCTCTTCTTTTCAGGTAGCCAAATAATTTGTTCAGAGCAGATCAGTTTACAGATTCTCGCACTGTTGGCTTTAATTACAAGCTGTTCTTGATTCCAAAACCAGCTCTTTTTTTTTTTGGCCAAAGAGACTGTATTTTTGGACTGTGCAAACTCGTGGAGCTTTCAGAATTTAAATGGTTGCATTTTCAGGATTTAAGGTGACTGGTAGTATACCTGGCACTTGCTGTCACTGATGGGCACATTAACTTTTGTCATTTAAACTGAAAAGTTGCTGACTGTAAGCGCTTCATTAGCCACTTTCAGGGACAGGCAACACACAAGCCACATTTTGCAGATGTGGCAAATTCATTTTCAGTCATTTTAGGAAATCCTTTTTTTTTTTTTTTTTTTTTTATCTCCAGGAAGAGTTTCCAAAAATGTCGTAAGCATCAGTTTCCAGCACCTCTTCTGAATTAGTTTCACACCCACAGCTCCTGTACACAGCCAGTTTCCAGTGTTACTGACAGAGGACTTCTGGGACGAAAATAACATAGAGCCAATGCTGGCAGCAGTGGCAGAGATGTCCTGGCTCAGGGCTACTCTCAGCTCAATGGCCAGTTCACTGCCTTGACTTCACTAGTCACTGATCATGCCGGGAGCAGCCACCTGTGTTGCCTTCTGCCAGCTCCAAGACCATCCCTTGCTCTCAGATTGGTGAGGACATGGGTGTGGGGACTCGCTAGCTGAGAGGTTGGTGGCCTGCCACGCCAGGAGGTCCCACAAGAAGAGACTCTGCATTTTCAGATGTGTTTTTAGGTCTGGCACTGGTGATATTTACAAACCCAATTCTAGGGTGTGAAATCTCCCAAGAAGACCCTTGGTGGGGGGGCGTGGGGAGGTCAGAGAATCACAGTGGTTGGAAAAGACCTTTAAGATCATCCAGTCCAATCATAACCCCAACCCTGCCAATTCCACCTCTAAACCATGTCCTTAAGCACCTTGTCTACCTGTCTTTCAAATCCCACCAGGGAAGGTGACTCCACCACCTCCCTGGGCAGCCCCTTCCAATGCTTGACTGCCCTTTTGGTGAAAAGGTTTTTCCTCATATCCAACCTGAACCTCCCCTGGTGCAACTTGGGGCCATTTCCTCTCATTCTATTGCTTGTTACCTGGGAGAAGTGACTGACCCGCACCTCTCTACACCCTCCTTTCAGGGAGTTTTAGAGAGCAAGAAGGTCTCCCCTCAGCCTCCTTTTCTCCAGGATGAACAACCCCAGCTCCCTCAGGAGTTCCCCAGGTCCCAAAATTCAATGAGTTGATGTTCCCATCTAGCCAGGGGACATTCCAGTGGCACCAGTTTCATGGTACTGGGGGAGAGCAGAGATCTCTGGGCCTCACCGGAAAAATATTTCAGTACCTGGCAGGAATTTTTTAACTGTAAGGTTTGGGGTTTTTCTGGTCTGGTTTGTTTTGTTTCATAATAGGAAAAATGACATTTCCTTCAACATGAAATCTTTTGCTCTACTTACTTTTTTGGGTTGGTTTTTTGTTGTTGTTGTTGTTTTGGGTTTTTTTTTAAATTTTCTTCTTAGAAAATACAAACCACATACTATTTTGGGTCAGGTTGATCCAAACTGCACCATCTTTCCCCCTCGCCCCCCTCCAAATCTCTGGGCTGGGCTGCTTTCCCAGATGATGGCCCCCCTCCACCCAAGCAGAGCCGCGCAGACGTCACATGCGTAACTGCCTCTGCCCAATTGCTTGAATGGTTTCTTTGCAAGAAACTCCTCATGGATCTTTCCTGCCTCCTGGCCCCCTTCCAGGGCTCCTGCCCGGGCAGAGCTGATTCAGCCCACTGCTCTCATCCTCCGGGCAATCTCTTCTTTTTATTATTTTTTTTTTTTACCGTAAGCTTCTAGTATACCCTATAAAACAGATTAGCCATAGTTGGATGATGACACTAAATTGAGCGTACACCTTTTTTTGGTGTATTGAACGAGTTATTGCCGTGCTTTCCACCCACCCCCTGCACTCCTCTGTTTTTTAACCCTGTCTGCCCTGCTAGCACCCCAGACTGGCTCCCATCCAGCAGTGAGCTCCCAGCACAGAGCTCCCACTGCTAGACAAGCAGTGCCAGGGAAGGGGTGCTGAGCCCCATGCCCTGCCCTTGACAGGGCTCCATCCCCTACTATACCTTGTGACAAATCCTTGGCAACCCCATAATTTAGTGGTGGTGGTGCAAAAAAGACAAAGTGTGTCTGGGGGTGAGGAGAAGGAGAGGCAGAGGGAGGAGGAGAAGCACCACATGGCACTAACCTGGTTGCTGGCAAGGCAGCAGGAGCGTGGGTCTTTCCCTCCTGGTGACACTGCGGGCCAGGCAGGGAGGGGAGACTCACCACAGCATAGCCCACTGGGCCCTGACCATGCTGCCCCAGCCCGGGCACAGTGTGGGCTGGGCTGGGCATGGGCTAAGGACAGCCACAATTCATCACACCTGTGGAAACAAACTGTGTGCTAGCATGCACCTGGGATGTTCCCCAGGGAGACCACCCATCACCCTTCTTCTGGCAGGTGCCCATCAGAGCAATTAAAGCGGGTTTGTGGTGGTTTCTCTGTCCAGCAGCATGGGGAGGACATGGGTGCAGGGGCTTCAGGGCCAAGGCTGCACAGCAGCAGCCGTGCGTGGGAGGGAGCGAACTCTGCCTGACTCCTGGGATGAGTCTGCGCAGGTGGGTGTATGAAAACTCATCTGCTTTTCTCTTTAACTTTCCAACTGAGCAGTGTGGTCTGGGCAGAGGAGGGGAACCCCAGAACCATTTCCCTGTCCCTCCTCATTGTTGGGAGCAAACCCACCCTTTCAGAAGGGAAGTGTCCCCAGGAGCTGGAGGCACGGATTGTTTTCGAGGTGCTCTAGTGCAGCCACTCACATGACTGCCACTGACCTCAGCCATGCAAATGACAACTTGGGTATCTACATGAAGACACAGGCCAGCGTAGGAGTTTCTGGTTCAATTTTCCCTGCAGTGCATGTTGCCATCAACACTTTAGAAAGACGATTTCAAAACTGGTGAAAAAGATCAGCAAACTCTTGCTCTCAAATTTAGAAAGTCAGTAGTTTCAGGGTTTAACCCATAGAGCACGAGCACATGGGTGCATGCTGGAGGGATGGGATGGGAGCTGGGTGCTGAACCACAGTGGGAAAGTACCGACCCAGACCCAGTGCCGCCTTCATTGCAAATGATCACTTGAACATCCCTGTGACCAAGGAATCACAGAATGGTTTGGGTTGGAAGGGACCTTAAAGATCATCCAGTTCCAGCCTCCCTGGGGTTACCAAGGAAGGGGCATCCACAACTTCTCTGGGCAACCTGAGACAGTGTCCCACCACCCTCACAGCAAAGAATTTCTTCCCAATATTTCATCTAAATCTCCCCTCTTCCAGATTAAACCCACCACCCCTCGTCCTGTCACTCCCTGCCCTTGTCCAGAGTCCCTCCCCACCCTTCCTGGAGCCCCTTCAGGTACTGGAAGGCCACTAGAAGGTCTTCCCGGAGCCTTCTCTTCTCCAGGCTGAACAGCCCCAATTCTCTCAGCCTGTCCTCACAGCAGAGGTGCTCCAGCATCCTCGTGGCCTCCTCTGGACTCGCTCCAGTAGGTCATCAATCATTCAGTGGCAATGATTGTCTTACTTCAATGTAAGGTAGCAGGCACCCAGGACCTCCGGGAATGCTCACAGGCACAGGGTTCTGGAGTGTCTCTTGTAGTCATCCCAGTTTGGGGGAGGGATGCTGCCTTTAGTAGATTAACCCCTTGGTATTGCTGCGAGCAACCAAGAGGGTCAGGAACCACTGCATTAGCAGGATGTATCGGTGAAGGAGGTTGCCACATAATAAAGAGTGTAATAAAAGTTTAGATCCAGTGAAATAAATGTTGGCTTCCTGAACCCCTTCTAAAATACGTGGGTGTACCAAAATATAAGTAGAGAATTAAAATTTGTTGCTAAAAATAACAACGGAAAATGATTGCTACATTTGTGGTTCACATGTACGTGGCCTGTATGAGCTTCATAGAGTTAAACTGTGTTTGGTTGACTAATCATGTCTTCTATAACACAGCGTGTCCCTACGACATTTTTGTGGCTGGAGTGTGCACATTTCTGGTGACTCAAGTTGGCTGGCTGAGCTCTCAACCAGTGGTCCAACGCCATGACAGCCCATGGCTTATCACAGCTACCTACTGGGCCAGGGGTTGACCTCCAACCCCAACGTTTCCTTTCCCTGCAGCCGGGGTTGTAAAGTGTAGGATAACAAACACACCATGACGCACTTCAGTCCCGATGCAGATGACAGCACCGTTGTGCGGAGTATCGCTCCCACCAGCTCTGCTGGGTGATGGAAAAGACAGAGAGGCCTTTTCTTTCTAGGCATATCTTGATCAGCTTCATGTGTCTGAACCACTCTGGCTGAAAGGAAAGACACCAAGGCAGCCTGGCCCTGGGGTTTGTGGTTTTACACGCTAATGCTTTATCCGGATTCTTGTGGCTACCTCGGTCGGGCATCCCCCATTTGAGGGCACTTCTCAGAAGAGCAGAAGGGTACCTGTGTTTGCTGCTCAACGCAGGGGACCTCTCCTGTCGCTGGCTCCCACGGACACAGAACCGACTGCTGTTTTGCTGCTGAGAACCAACATGGTCCTCGCAGCTAGCACAGTGCTTGGTCAAAACCCCTTGGGGTTTTTTTTGTCAGAGAAATCAAGATTTTATTCTCTTTGGGCCTTTCTTTAATGTGCCTGGAAGGGCTGACTGCACTCAAAGCCTCTTGTTTATTAAACCCAGCAAGTCTCACAACACAGCAGTGGAATGTGCAATGTGAAGGCTCTAATTATCTTTGTTTCTAGGGTTTTTTTGTGCTTCACAGCCATGCTTCAAAACCATGACGAGGAATGAGTTTAAGTGTCTGTGGTCACACCTGCAGTTAATCTGGACTGATATTCAGCTGGAAGTAAAACCCTGTCAGTACCTGGGGTTCCTCTCGCCTCCCGTCTTCTCCCACCGCGGCTGCCTGAAGCTTGGCACACAGACTTGCTTTGGCAAAGCACCACATCAACAGCTTCCCAAGTTCACTGGCTGTGCTGTCAGCACGCCGTGTGCTTTGCAGGCATTCCAGTGAGCTCCTGAGGGCCCTGCCACCCCCGGGCAACCACGAAGGGAAAAGGAGGGTGGGTTCATACTTCAGGGGGTCCTAGGTGCTGTGGGTGTCAAAACAAGACTTGCAGGGATGGCAGTCACAGCAGGACACTGATCCTTGGGGGGGTTGTGGAGATCCTAGTTGCTTTGCAGCTTACTTGATGTGCAGGCCTGGGTACATAAATCTTAATAAGGACATGGACGTACTGGAGCCAGTCCAGAGGAGGCCATGAGGATGATGCGAGGGCTGGAGCAGCTCTGCTGTGAGGACAGGCTGAGAGAGTTGGGGCTGTTCAGCCTGGAGAAGAGAAGGCTCCAGGGAGACCTTCTAGCAGCCTCCCAGTACCTGAAGGGGCTGCAGGAAGGCTGGGGAGGGACTTTGGACAAGGGCAGGGAGTGACAGGATGAGGGGTGATGGCTTGAAAATGAAAGAGGGGAGGTTGAGATGAGATGCGAGGAAGAAATTCTTTGGTGTGAGGGTGGTGAGATACTGGAACAGGTTGCCCAGAGAAGCGGTGGCTGCTCCTCCCTGGAAGTGTTGAAGGCCAGGTTGGATGAGGCTTTGAGGAACCTGGTCTAGTGGAAGGTGTCCCTGCTGCTGGCAGGGGGGTTGGAACTGGATGACCTTTAAGGTCCCTTCCAACCCAGACCAGTCTGTGAGTCTCTGATTCTATGATCTTGCCTGCTGGATGCCATTCCTCAGCACTGACCTTCCACATCAGGGTGGGAAGAGCGCAGTGTTTTTCAGCTCTGTTTTCTGAGTAGCCACTTGACATTACTCAATGGAGTTCAGTCAGTGCTCTTTAATAGGTGAAACCACACATCCCAGCATTGCCATTTTCTGTCTTATAACACAAGTTGCCACTGGAGACTGTATCAGTACTATTTTCAGTTGATGGGAATTGTCCAATTTTTTGTTTTCTTCTAGAAAATTTTGCAAATAATGCCAAATGTTTAGGTACCATGGGATTTTTTTTTTCCCCATAAAACTGTTTTTTCAATTAGTTGAAGAGCTAGCCAAAAAAATACTGAACTTTGGAAGAGGAAAAAAAAAAAATCTCCTTTTTCAGATGGCTCTATTGTTCACATCTTTGATTATTTTCTTCTTTCTGCAGACCACAAATTTTGCCCAGTTAAAAGGAACTGGACTGATTTTGATCTACGAGTACAACTATAGTTACCCCTGAATTATGCCAGAATAAGTGAGATCAGAATTGGGCTCAAAATCCTGCTTCTCCAGAGCTTTATGATCAAAGTTATGTTGTGCAAGAAACACTGAGGGGGTAAAGGGAATAGAGGACAACTGGCTTAATGGGGTCAAAAAAAGGGTTAGTGCAGTAGCTGTGCTACACACACCGCACTTTGGCCACCTTGCTGAAGAAAAAAGCTCATGCGCCCCAGCCCCATCCTGGCTCTTCAGAGAAGGTGAAGTTGCATCAGTCTCATCCCAGCTGATTTCCAGGCTCCATCTAGCCGAGTCCTTGGGCCCACAGATGCTGCTTTTTGGTGCTGCAAGGCCCATCAGCCACCCATCCTGACCTGGGACTTGTGGGTCTGATGTCACACCTGCTCCCAACCTGTTCCTCTTCCTTCAGCTCCCTTCCATTCCTTCCTTTACCCCTGTCCTGGGCACTGGTGAGGCTGCACCTCGAGTGCTGGGTTCAGTTTTGGGCCACTCACTCCAAGAAGGACATGGAGGTGCTGGAGCGTGTCCAGAGAAGGGCAACGGAGCTGGGGAAGGGTCTGGAGCACAAGTGTGCTGAGTTCCTGGCTGAGGGAACTGGGGGTGTTGAGCCTGGAGAAAAGGAGGCTGAGGGGAGACTTTCTGGCTCTGTCCAACTCCCTGAAAGGAGGGTGGAGAGAGGTGGGGGTGGGGCTGTTCAACCAAGGACCAAGTGACAGGACCAGAGGAAATGGCCTCAAGTTGCACCAAGGACAGCTGAGATTGGATGTGAGGAAGAATTTCTTTGCTGCAAGGGTTGTCAGGCATTGGAAGGGGTTGCTCAGGGCAGTGGTGGAGTCCCCATCCCTGGAGGGATTGAAGAGTCGTGTAGACATAGTGCTGAGGGACACGGGTTAGTCAGGGACTTGTCAGTGTTGGGTTAGTGATTGGACTCGATGATCTTAAAGGTCTTTTCCAATTGAGGCCATTCTGGGATTCTGTGACTCAGCAGGTCAGTGACTTTGCTGGCCACAGGGAACACAATATTCCTGTAATTTCCTGCTTCTGCCTTCTGTTGGTTTGAATTCTGATGAGGCAAATCTGGAGGGAGAGACACCCTGTCTGCACACCGCTTGCTTCGGGGTCTCGCTTTGGGGTCTCGCTTCGGGGTCTCACTTCAGGTGGTGCAAAGCACTGGGGGACATGTGCAACTGAGGAAACCAGAAGCACCCAGTGAGAGGCTTGGACACAGGCTGCAAGGTGGGCAATAGATGCGTGACAGCTGGGTCACTCAGTAGACACTGAGTCAGGAAGACCTTACTCTACAGACCATCACCAGGCTGTTGGAGACTTCCTCCAGCCAGTGAAGCTCACTAGACTCAAGAAGACTTTCTGCTACCTGAATGGGCCAAACTGGTGTGGCCAAATCCCATCCTTCTGTCATTGCAATATCCCAGACTGCATCCTGGAGAGGACTGAACAGGGTGAAGCAGAAATCTCAGTGCTCACGTTTGGAAAGATCTGAGCAAAAGTATTCAGTATAAATGCTACTGTCTCTAGTCTTACCGTACTGGAAGTTCCTAGGCCAGATATTAACCAATGCAGGTGTCCCTGTCACTCGCTCCTACACATAAATGGGTGCACTTGGGAACACATCTACCAGGAGGAATCGGGCCATTACTGTCTGCTGCCTTCTCTAGCTCTCAAGATGGCTGGGCTGGAAAGCCAGGCTGGGCTCAGGCTGATCCCGTGGCCCTCGCTTGCTTTAGTCCTACTCTGCTAACGCATGTGGCTTGCGTCGTGTGGAGCTGGGATGCTTCACAGCCTAGCAACCATACGTATTTACACAGCCTCCAAGAGTCCCAAAGTAATCCTTGTTGAGGCTTTACTCACTCCTGGGCTGCATCAAGAGCAGCGTGTCCAGCAGGTCGAGGGAGGGGATTCTGCCCCTCTGCTCCGCTCTTGTAAGGCCCCACCTGGAATACTGCATCCAGTTCTGGAGCCCCCAACACAAGAAAGACATGGACCAGTTAGAACTAGTCCAGAGAAGGGCCACCAGGATGATCCGAGGGCTGGAGCACCTCTCCTATGAAGACAGGCTGAGAGAGTTGGGGCTGTTCAGCCTGGAGAAGAGAAGGCTCCGGGGAGATCTTATAGCGGCCTCCCAGTACCTGAAGGGGCTACAAGAAAGCTGGGGAGGGACTTTTCATAAGGGCAGTTAATGACAAAACAAGGGGAAATGGGTTTAAGCTGAAAGAGGGGAGGTTTAGATGAGATATTAGGAAGAAGTTCTTCACTGTGAGGGTGGTGAGACACTGGAACAGGTTGCCCAAGGAAGTTGTGGATGCCCCCTCCCTGGAAGTGTTTAAGGCCAGGCTGGATGAGGCTTTGAGCAACCTGGTCTAGTGGAAGGTGTCCCTGCTGATGGCAGGGGGGTTGGACCTGGATGATCTTTAAGGTCCCTTCCAACCCAGACCATTCTATGGCTCTATGATTCAAGGCTGAAAAAATAGAAAGGGATATGCCCCAAAATACATCTTGTTTTATTTCACTGTTTGGTTTTTGTTTTGGTTTGGTTGGTTTGGGTTTTTTTCCCGTGTCGTTACTGTTTGTACTTGAGGTTGGTTTTGCTCCTTATTTTAGGAAGATATTCTTTGTTAAGTTTTATCTGTATATTTTTTCAGCTATGCTGTATAAAAATAGAAGTTAGCGCTGACTATCAATATTTATGCTTGAAGCAATTATTTTAGAAGGCCCATAGCTACAGCATGATCCTTCCTCTGTACAGTTTCCATCCTGATTTCAAATAGCAAAAGAAAGCTTCAAAAGGAGTTTTCTGTCCAGATCTCCGGACAGGGAATGCACCTCGGTTCCCAGATTTAAAAGAAAACGGGAGCAAAGTTTCAAGTGGCTATGTAGTGAGGAAAATGGAAAAACTGGTACAAAGTTTACTGCCAAATCGCTGAATGTGAGGTTTTGGTTTAATCCTCTGTGATGGTTTCACTTCTTTGGCTGCAGCCAAACACAGCCTGCTCTATCATTCTCCCCTCCCCACCCAGGGAATAAGGGAAGGAATTAGAAGGAAAAGGGCAAGGAGACTCACAGGTTGAGATAAAAACAATTTACTAATTGAAATATAATAATAATGATAATAACAGTAATAACAGAATATACAAATGAGAGATGCACAGTGCTGTTGCTCACCACCTGCCGACTGATGCCCAGCCTGTGCCAGCCAGCGATCCCAGAGCAGAGACAGTCCCCAAACCGCAATCCTGGAAGAGCAAGAGCCTGAGTGATCCCCAAGAGAATCCCCAACTTTCTGGTCAACCCCAGTTAATACACTGAACATGACGTGATATGATACGGAACTCATATCTCATTGGCAGAGCCAAATGCCAATTTGGGTTTTGCTAATTACTATGCTTCCCCCCTCCTTTGCACTTGCAGACCAGCAAAACACAAAGTCCTTGGACTTCCAGTAACAACTAAAACCATCGGTGTGTTATCAACATTCTTCTAATAACAAATCTAAGCTGAAACTAAAACACAGCTATTCCAGCTACTAAGAAGAAGTTTAACTCTATCCTAGTGAAACCAGGACACTCTCCTTTGCTCCTGTGTGTCTGAGAATCACAGACATTACTGAAGCTCTGAGCAGCACCTTCATTCCCAGTGGTCTCAAGTCCTGCTTGCTCTGCCAATGCGATCCAGCACGGTGGATCTGTCTGCCTCGATGGCAATCCCCACACCTGAGGGGCTGTAACCCAAAGCCCAGCTTTGCCAAGCTCAGTTTATGCTGCACTAGACCTGAGCAAAGGTCTTGCTGACTGTGGCTGACCGTGGAGCAACAGCCTCCAATGCCTCCACCAACAAAAAAGAGGTTACATTCACACTAGGTTTTGCTTCACTTTAAATCGCCACCAGAGATTCGTTTGCTTTAATAGTTCTTTCTTGGCAAAATTGTCAGTATTCAGTTTTCCAAAGTGGGTACCTATTTTATCTGTCTGCTCCTGCAGTTTATGGGCTCTATAATAATATGCACTCGCACTTCACCATTCACTTAAAGCCCTAAACAGAAGACCTGAATATTCTGTTTGAAAATTTGGCTCAGACTCTCCAAGGATAGGTTTAATATTTAAAAAAAAAAAAAAAAAAGAAAAAAAAAAAAAAAAGAAGGAAAATAAAGAAGCAGGGGAGGTTTTGGAAAGGCTCTGTTACACTAACAGTAATAAAGCGGCCTCTGAAAGCAAGGCAGTGTCTGCCACTGCCAAACAACCACATTTCATTACTTTGGAACCACGTTTTAGGGCTCAGGCAGCTTGTTTAAATAAGTTTATAGTGTCCCATTGCCACGGGCAGGCCTCGCCTTGGGTCTGTCTGGCGCTGAAGGGCAGCTCCATTCCAGCTCTGTGCGTGGGGCTGCTGCTCATCCCAAGGGATGCTGGATGCTGACCACAGGATCACAGAATCACAGAACGGTGGGGTTGGAAGGGACCTCAGGAGATCATCCAGTCCAACCCCCCTGCCAAAGCAGGTTGCCTACACCAGGTTGCACAGGAAAGCATCCAGGTGGGTTTGGAACATCTCCAGAGATGGAGACTCCACACCCTCTCTGGGCAGCCTGTCCCAGGGCTCCGGCACCCTCACAGTAAAGAAGTTTTTCCTTAAGTTTGTCTGGAACTTCTGGTGTTCCAGTTTGTGCCCCTTTCCCCTTGTCGTGTCACTGGGCTCCACCAACAAGAGCCCGGCCCCATCCATTTGGCCCCCACATTTCAGCTATTTCTAGACATTGATCAGATCCCCTCTCAGGCTGCTCTTCTCCAGGCTGAACAGTCCCAGCTCTCTCAGCCTCTCCTCATATGGGAGATGCTCCAGGCCCCTCATCATCTTTGTGGCCCTCATGGCTTCACCATCCCCTGGAGCCACAAGGCAGGGATGCAGCAGGCATCTGCCAGCCTTTAATGTTCAGATTTGTTGCTAAAGAAGGGAAGTGAGGAACAACTCCTCCAATTAGAAGCACAGAGGTAATTTGAAGTAGGTAAACTGCCAGAGCTGGTGATGAGTCAGAATTGGATTTGGCCAGGAGACCACGGCTAACTCCTGCACGGATACAAGAAATGCGGTGAGATCAATGTTTTTGAGCACTCAGAGCTTCCCACCTCAAAGCTCTCCCTTCCAGCAGCACAGCACCAAGGTGCAACATCTGGTCTGCAGTTGACACCCAAAACATCATCGTTATGAACTGCTCCAGTGAAGACTCAGCCTGAAAACCACAACCTAACGAACCTCCAGCCCCACACTGTGTGAAGGCTCTCAGCCCAACGCCGGCTGGTCCAGGAATGGTGGAGAGGAATGGAAAACCTCCCCTGCAGGCTGCCAGGCCCAGCTATCAGGCCAACTTGGTTCCTGTAACGTGTGAGCCCAGACAAGAACGTCGCAAAAAAAAAGAGCTGACCACAGGCAGATTTCTTCCTAACTGTGTCACCAGTGGATGCTGGAATTCCAAGAGGGAGGTGGGAGAATGGGTTTCTTTTTACCAAAAAAAACCAACCAACCAACAACAACAACAAAAAAACAACCTGTTGATGGAGAAAAGAAAAATTTGTGGAGAATTTAGCAACTTGGCTGAATTTGGCAAATAGTTTCAGATGTAGAAAATAGCTAAAATAGTTCAAACTTGGGAGAGGCAGTGGGAGAAGAGAAATTCTGAAAATCCATTATTGCACAGCTCTCCTCCAAAAAGCTTATATTATACTGCCTGCTACCAGCTGGCCCAAGATTTAGGTTGCCTAATATTTTCCGTTATAAAAGATTCTTTCAATATTTTTTTTTAGAAGCTCTAACACCTCCATTGTTTGCAGCAGGCCCTTATAATTTGGCAGGGACAAAGCCCCTGGGCTAGAGAAGTGCCTTTTCTTTCATCCATGAAATTCCAGTCAGGTTTGGCTGGATGAAGGAAAAAAAAAAACAAAAACCTGTTAAAAATCACCATTTCCCTTCTCTCTCTTATGTGCCTCAAGAAAATATGCTGGCAGGCTGCCAGCAGAGCAAGTGAACGTGAACGTTCTCATTAAATTGAGCCCAGGTTGTCACCAAAGCAGCCATCCAGACTCTGCTGGGAATGTCTGGGGGCTTCCAGGGCAGCTGTAGCAGCAGGAGAAGAGTTGCGGGAGACCGAGCACTACCCCGAGGAGTTTCCCCAAAAGCAGAAGGAGACAGAGAGGGGAAGGAGCTCCTCTTGCTCCTCCTGTCAGTGATTTTAAAGACCTGGCAAACTAGTCTTTGTGCCTTGGGGCTCCTGCCCCTACTTCTTAGGCTGGGAAGAGTAGAGCCAAGTTCTCGCTCAGCCAGCTGTGAAATAGCAACACTAAGCCACGCTCCTCTTTCTCCAACACCTTGCTCTTCTCCTCGGGAACAGCAATCTTACTCTACTCTCCCTTAATATAATTAACCCTGCAGTCCTAATTGTTTCAGTCTATTCTGTGATGCTGAACAGAAAACGGTGGTTGTCAGGGGTTTTTTTGCAGCGCTGAAGAGGGGATAGTTGTCTTGGAAAAGTTTCTGGCCTGCAGGTTGGAATGGGACCAGCCCAGAAGACTGTGCAGGAAGAGACGAGGGCCCTGGAGCCAGACTTACTAGGGAGGAGGCTTCCAAACGGTGGTCAGGAAATAGAAATGGGACCATGTGTACAGAAATGAGCCCAGAGAGCTAATAGGAACGGGAAACGGGAAAATTTGGACATCGTTGTGTGGGAGACCTGGTGGAAGGTCTGAAAGATCTTAAGTAGCCAATATAATCCATTCCTGGCATAGGAGACAGTATTATGAAAGTCAACACTGAGCGGAATGTAGTGAGATGAGCAATAAAGCAGAAAGGAACATAGAAATATGTCATTTGGTGGTCCCCCAGTTTAGTGTTTGGCCTCCATGAGTGACACTGGAAAGGATGGCATAAAGAAGCTCTGCAGCCAGCAAGTTCCTGCCATTTGTGGAAATCCTAGCTCAATCCTAAATGACAAGAAAGTGGTCACAGAGTATCAAGTTTTATAAGTCTTCCCAAATCTGTTGGTATTAACTGAAAATTGGATTGAAAACCAAACATCAGGGTATACCACACGGAAAAAGTTCATCTGTGCAGATCTCTTCATTCCTGTAGATGTGTAGCTGTCAGGAGAATCTAGGTGACTTCGCAGGGAAGATGCTTATCCATGGAAAAGCTGGTACTGCCCATTTAAGAAGTTTGGTTGTTGCCTGTAGACAACAGGGAGATAAGAATAAAAGGTGTCCTTAGTGCTGTCATCCTGCCCCTGCTCTGTTGGCCATGGGTGCAAGGTTCAGGCATGGTCTGACCCTCTGCTCCATCCAGAGATTGAGCTTTGATGCCCTTCTAGAAAGAAAACTCCAGTCTCACATCTGAATTCAAACAGAGTCAAATCTCTGCCCCTGAAGGGAAAGTGGCGGTTCAAAGATGGGTCTTGGAACCGCTTTCAATTAAAATAGAAAAGATTGTGCATTTTCCCCTTCAGTTGGATGTTGTATTAATTAGCACGATAACTTCTAGAGTACTACTAATAAACCCTACCTTCAACAGTTTCAGCAGAAAAACCCATCAAAGCAAACACCAGCCTTTCTTGAAGACAGAATATAAGTTTGAGTACCTGAAGACTCTTTCTTTGGATTGCAGGATTGGGATAACTTGTCAGGAACGAGCAAATTGGAATCAAATATGTCTAGAATTCAGACTAGCTAAAGATGGAATAATCAAAACCATCAAAGCTTGGTGCATAATGGCTTGAGACAAGTGGTCCAGCAAATATTGTTCTAATATCATCTTAACCACAAGGGCTGCTCAGATGTGTTTCTTGAAGACGTTTAAGTTAGCAAATAGTACTCATCATTAATCTTTTATAATGGCTTTTGGGAGCCACAGTTCATTTAAACATTTTACATTTTTATTACTTATGTATGCAGGGCAGCAATTAAAGCTGTCGTGGTCATATAATGAAGACTAATGAAAGCAAGACGAAGGCAGGTTTTCATTTTCTGTCAACCTGAATATCCATCTGCTTCTGCCATCTCCCTGCCTTCCCCCCCACCAAAAATTTTTCTTTTTTTTTCTTTGCTTGAAAGCCAGCTCCCTGGTCCCTAGGATTTAACCAAACACCTTCACAACTGTCCAGGATGGACTATGAAATCTAAGTTTTTCTTTCTTTTTATACATGGAAGAAGCATATCTCTTGGTAATCAGACAAGTATCGCAAAAGGTTCAGTCTTTCTCAAGGCAAGTAAATGTGAGTGATGCAATAACAACATCTTTATGGTATGTTTTCTTGGCCACTGTGAAGTAATAGTTTTGGAGGGGAGACAGGGATTAGTCACCCCACAATTAGTCATTCTGCAGTGTAGTTTGATACTTGAGAGTTCTGTATTTCAGAAATGCAGTTCTGCAACCACAGGTCCTATTGTCAAGTACTTTCTGCTTTCTCCCTCTTTTAATTGGTAAAAGCTTGTAGAAGGAAACAACATTCACTCTGTGCTTCATGTGCTTCTGCACTCATGGGTCTCTCTTTCATCTTCATAAACACTTTGCTTTCCCTTGCTCGGGAGCAGGGACCAAAAACCCCAGTTCAAGAACTGCCTGCTGTCCACAGCAGCTTCTGCTGCTGGCAAGCCTCTGTCCTAGCTCGTCTGAGGGAGAGCCCGTCAGCCTGGCTAAGTATCCTAATGCTAATGCTAGTGCTGCTGAGGAGGGGTCAAACACATAGGGCCAACGCTCCCTCACGTGTCTCCAGTAGCCTGGAAGCCCAAACAGGCTTGGCCAGGTGTGGTTGGGCTCACAGCTGCTGCAGCTTGTGTGCCTGGACGGAGTGAGCAGTGAGCTGGGGCACTGGGAAACACCTCCTTCCCAAAGGTGATTTTTGGCTTTGGGAACAGTAAAGGACGGAGATAGGTGAACTAGAATCATGGAATGGTCTGGGTTGGAAGGGACCTTAAAGCTCATCCAGTGCCAACCCCCCTGCCATCAGCAGGGACACCTTCCACTAGACCAGGTTGCTCAAAGCCTCATCCAACCTGGCCTTGAACACCTCCAGGGAGGAGCAGCCACAGCTTCTCTGGCCAACCTGGGACACTGTCTCACCACCCTCACACCAAAGAATTTCTTCCTCACATCTCATCTCAATCTCCCCTCTTCCAGTTTAAAGCCATTTCCCCTTGTCCTGCCCTTGTCCAAAGTCCCTCTCCAGCCTTCCTGGAGCCCCTTCAGGTACTGGAGACCGCTAGAAGGTCTCCCCAGAGCCTTCTCTTCTCCAGGCTGAACAACCCCAACTCTCTCAGCCTGTCCTCACAGCAGAGCTGCTCCAGCCCTCGCATCATCCTCGTGGCCTCCTCTGGACTCGCTCCAGTAGGTCCATGTCCTTCTGCTGTTGGTGGCCCCAGCACTGGAGACAGCACTGCAGGTGGGGTCTCAGGAGAGCGGAGCAGAGGCGCAGAATCCCCTCCCTCGACCTGCTGCCCACACTGCTCTGGGTGCAGCCCAGGACACGGTTATTGGCCTCTGGGCTGTGAGCGCACATTGCCGGCTCGTGTTCAGCTTCTCATCCACCAGCACCCCAAGTCCTACTTCTCAGGGCTGCTCTCCATCCAACTAGAAGTCTCCTCTTTCGTAACAGGAACTTTGCTACAGAAAATCAGTTCCCTTTAACTGGAATTCTTCTGAGTCAAAAAAGCAATGCAGATGTTTTAAAGTGTTAATCATAAATATCAGGGGAGAGGGAGCTTAATGGCAGAGCTCCCAATGAGTAACAACTTAATGTTTGGCCTCAAATATTTCAGCTGGTAAGATGTTGCATACTTGACTGATCTGTACATGGCAGCTCTGCAGTTGTCTTAACCATTTCATTTTTGGAGTGAGTAGTTGCAGTCTAGCCCATGTGTCACAGAAAGTGCACTACACAACATGGTTTGCACTAAGCACACGTTCATCACTGGTCCCCCTACTGCAGGCACCTAGACCAGATCTAATCCTATCCTAATGAGATGGCTTGTTTCATCGACTCTCCCCATCATAGCAATAACCTGGATCTTCTTTCCAACCACCCTTCCTCCCAGCTCCTTGGTATTTCTCCATTGCCAGATTCTCGTCTCCTGAATGTATTCCATGCATAGCAAAGTCTGCTTGAAATTTGGCATGGAGAGTCTTCTATAATTCTACTTGTGCTGGTATAAATAGAGTTAATATCTTCTTGTTTCAGACACGTTGTTGTCATTATTACTTACCAGCCCAAACTCCAAACACAAAACTCAAATCTGGCAAAAGAAATAGAGAGTAAGTCCTAGGCCAAATTGATTTGACTTAAAACAGCCTTGAAACAGATGAAATACTGTGTTTCATTTGGAAAAACAGCAGCTGTGTCTGTACAGTAACTACTGTGCTTCTCCAAAGGGTTTTTCCCACATGCAGGGCCAAACTCAACCAAACATAGCTTGGAGTTAGAAGGTAAAGCTCCCATGAAATTTCTGGATCAAACTGTTTGAAGATGTAAACAGGCTGCCCAGGGAGTGATGGAGTCACCTTCCCTGGTGGGATTTAACAGACGGGCAGACGAGGTGCTCAGGGACAGGGTTTAGAGGTGGAATTGGCAGTGTTGGGGTTATGGTTGGACTCGGTGTTCTTAGAAGTCTTTTCCAAACACTACAATTCTGTGATTCTGGGTTACTCAATTTGAAGTCAGCCGAAAGCAGTAATGCGTTGCACCAACTATGGGAATTCAGCATAATGCCTTGGCTGATGGCAGTTAAGAACTGAGTAGAAAAACTCCAGCCCAGAGGACACCAGAGCCTTGCTCCTCTACCCTTTCCTCTCTGGCTGTAAGCAGATGAGAAGGTCTATACTTTATAGAGCAGCAATCCATGTGATTTGCAACGATGTAATATTAAAATGTCAGCACTGAAGTGCACACTGTTTCTCCCCTGTCCCAGTGTGTGGCAGCCATACCCAGCTGGCAGCTTCCCACAGCCTTGGCACAGTTGAGGCCTCTCACACCAAATGAGGCCAAACACATGAGGATTAAAACCCAAACGGTTTGCTGGTGTACTGGAGAGCCCTGTTTGGTGCAAGCATTGCTGCGTAGGCATCTCCTCACCAGTGGTGTGGTTCAAAAGCTAAGCTAGCCTACAACAAAACTCTGAGCAGACCTAGCTGAGTCGGTAGCCATGCGTGTAGCTCATCGGAGAGCTGGGGTGTGTGGTGCTGTCCCTGGAAGCAAAGTCCCCCAGAGCAAGTGGGATTCAGACTTGCTCTCAGTGACAGCTCTACGGATGCTACCAAGGCTGGAGCAAGCACTTCAATGCCATTGTGACAGAAACAGCATCTGAAGTTATTGTTATCTTAAATGTGTTTGAAATTCTAAATCCTGATGGTTTCTCAGAGAATGGGATCACTAAAAGAGCTTGTAGATCCCAAAGGTGAAGTTTCATTTCTTTTTGCTTTGCTAGTGGGTTTTGTTCCTCAGAGGGAAGGGGAGAAGCCAGTTTACTGATGACACACATAGACCATGTTTCCCTTTACTCAACGGGGTGTGTGTGGCATGCCTGCGTTCCTGAAGTCAAACACTGTGCTCCAGCTGTCACAGAGTCAAAAAATGAGGCATATCCTTGAGGCAGCTCTGGTCCTTTTATACAGGAATGATGCGGGGGAGAAAATCAAGGCAGATGCAATTAGTGAAAATCAGAAACTGCAGTGCGTCTTCTCTCTCCAGCTGTGTTCATGCAGGGCTCAGCACAAACAAAGCAGCCTCCTCTGAGCCTTGGATTTCTTACAGCCTGACAGAAGGAAGATCACTACAAGCACCAGGTATTTCTGTTAGTGGGAAGCCTGGTAAATGCTCTTTCCGTGCCAGCAACACCTCTTCTTGGCAGGCTTACTTGGCAGGCTCCAGGCACTGAAGCAAACATGCTCTCTGTTTTGTGAGATTCACCAAAGTGGGGCTTATTCCTGTCGTGCCTCTCAAGAGAGTCTCAGGAACTGATTGTGGCCCTTCAATGTGAGGGAATGAAGTGGCCAAAAAGATGGAACTGCCTGAAAAAGAGTTGCCCCGTAGTTATGCCAAGTAATATGGAAATAATTTCAGAGCAGGTTGTGTTTCACTTTTTTTTTTAAATAACCTCACTATTTTAAGTTTTGCTTTACATGTTTTGGGGGTTTTTTTCACCATCTCACTGTACGTTGGGAGAATGGCAGGTAAGCACTGCATAAAAAGGGAGAGCGGGGAGCAGAAGACAGGATGCAAAAATCCTGGGAGAAGCAGACAGTCCCAGCTGGCTGCTGAGTGGTACCCAGAGGGATCACAGGATCATTCAGGCTGGAAGGGACTTCAGGAGGTCTCTAGCCCAACCTCCTGCTCCCACCAAGGTCAGCCCTCGGATGAAGCTTAAACTGTCTTCTAGGCTACCCCAAGCCCATGGCAGAGAGAGGCAGGCTGCCTGCCATAGAACTGCTTCATCAGGAATAACTCATGGCATACAAGATCAACCCACGGACATGCCAGCGGGCACGGGGACCTACCTTTCCCTTCTTGGCTATTCTAGGGGCTGGCATGCTGTGTGTTAAGAGGATTTCATTTACCCTACCAGTTTTCAAGTACTGGAAGGGAAGGGAAGTTGTTTCCCTGCACCAAGAGCAGCCAGTGGTAAGCTGTGCGCCCTCTCTCTCCTCACTCATGGTCATCCCTCTGAGGAGGACCCAGACGAGGTGGTGGTGGAAGCTCCCATCAGCACTTACATCTCTTTCAAGGAGAAGTAAGAGCACTGAGGGCTTGTGCGGCCAGTTGCATCCTTGGCTTATGATACCCAGTTCTTCTTTACTCTAAACCCAGCTGGTGGTAAATGTTAGCACCACACACGTACCACTTTACCTTCTACTTGTTGCTGCCTCCTCTCTCTTTTAACGCATGAGTAAACAGAGGCACTTGAAACCCAGGTGACTTGCTTGAGATGGTCCCAGTGGAAATGCTGCTGGCTCTTCCTCCTGTCTTAGGACATTCTGCTGTGAGCACATCTCTGCACAGAGTGTTGCAGAGACCAGGGTGGCCGGGGGCAGTGGACAGGCTGGGATGGGTGGTCCCACAGCATGACATCCCTCCTCCCCCTGTCCCAGATCTGATCTAGCTCTCGTCTGCCCGACCTGCCCCTTTGCCAGCAGCTGCCCAAAGCCAATGGACTGGAGGAGTCACCCCAGCGCTGCTGCATCTGAAATGGGTTGTCGCTGGCATAGGCTGAACTTTGCCTTAGAGTTTGTTTGGGAAGGGTGGGAAATGGCCACACAGAAAAGAGACAGAGGCAAAAAAAACCTCTAGAAAAATAAACTGCAGACAATATCTCATTGAAACCGTGTCTGGGGCTGCACTGTAGTTTGGGCAACAAGCAGAGGAGGGAGGAAAACCCTGGCCCTTGGAGTAGCCCGTTATTTTCATTGGCACTGATCATGCTTCCCCGCCTCCAGGCATCATCAGAGCTGGTGGAGGTGCCTTCAGAAGGACCATGAAGGCACTTTTGCTTCTGCTGCTTTGCCCACTCTCTCAAGAAGCATTTGGCCAAGGCCCTCAGACACATGGTCTGAATCTTGGGATTGTCCTGTGCAGGACAGAAGTTGGACTCAATGATCCTTGTGGGTCCCTTCCAACTCACAATGTTTGATGATGTGCTCCTGCTGCTGAGGGAGGCTGGGGTCTGTGCCGCAAGCGCATCCCTGCGTCCAGACCTTACCAAAGGGCTGGGCTGGTGGCCGCAGCCGTCCAAGCAGGGCCATACATATGGTTGGTTCCTGTGCCTGTTGAGTCACCCCTCTGACTACTTTGTCCTTGTTGCTTTGGTGAAATCAGGCAATCTGCCCTGCCTTTCCCTCACAGGGCTACTTGGCAGCTGCGGAGGTGCTTGGTCCGTGCCAGCAGCGAGGGGCTTTGCTCGCTCTTGCTCCAGAGTTGCTGCAGTTGAGAGAACGAGCAAAGCTCACACGAGGAGAACTGCAGCCTTGTATATCTGTCACATAAAACTCAGAGCCCCCAGCCTGGCTCTTTATCAATTATTAGCCTGCTGCTAAAAGAAGAAAATAGATTTCATAAGTGTATTTCTGCTCCACACACCAGACAGATAGTCTGGCGAAATGATTTAGGGGTGTGAGTTAGTGGGTGTGTATGTGTGCATGTGCATATGTTTCAAATCCCATAAAGCAGAGTCCTGCCTGTGTGTGCGTGTGTGTGTGTTTAATGCTTTATATGGTACATCATTCCTTTTTTTTTTGTTTGTGTGTGTGTCTGTCTGGTTTTCCTGGGCAGCGACAGTTAAATTTCTTTTTTAAAAAAAATAAAAAATAAAAATTCACATGAATTGTGTGGTGAAAGCCAAGAGCGTCTGCCAACTCTGCTGTCCCAAAAATAAAAGTTGACACTCTTCTCCTAGAAACAGTTATCTCCCCAGTGTACTCATGGTCAGGCACACCCACACCCATCCCTTTCTTGACACTGAGGCCGAATTGAATAATGTGCTTGGCCGCTTTTATTTCTGACTTAAAATGTCAAAGATTGAAAGAGCTTTTTTTAAGAATGCAGAGGATGTAAGTGATCCCAGGACACAGCGCTTACTATTGTAAGTGTGCACAAAGGAGTGGGCTGCTTTCCTCCATGCTGGCAGCTGGGAACAGAAGCCAAGGACAAAGGTGAAAGCAGCGATACGGGAGTCACTCAATCTTCTCTCCAAGTTAAAATTCCTCTCTTCTTTCATCTGTGGTACAATTTCCTTGAATTTGTCATTTTGGTTTTTGAGGTTTGGGACTCCTCCTCTTTTCACATCCCTAGTTTACTCAGAGAAAATACACAAACATTGATTTCACCCCCATGATAAGTGCCACAAACAGAGTCGGAGGAGGGAAAGCTGCTTGGCTGCGAATGCCACTTCATGTCCCTGCCTACCAGACTAGTAGGGAGGGGTTGGTAAGAGTTGTGCAGGACATGTTGGGTTGCTAAGTGTTGTGCAGGACATGTTGTCCACTCTTAAGTTATACTTGCCCTATGCAAGTTGTTTTCTAGGTCACTTGGCAGAGAAGGAGCTATTCAGTGTTGCTGTCATAGGTATTTCAGAAATGGTGCTTTTAGTAAGAGGTGGCAACAGCCCATGGAAATGTCCGGTTCCAATAGGAAAACATAACTTAGAAAATGAATGGACAATGTGTTTTCCCAAATCACGCCCATTTCCACCTGTTCAATACCTAGACAGCAAGTGAGGTGCTTTGAAAGCAACAGTAAGTCATGAATGCAAAGTGACCTTTACCACTGCTGTTGTGAAGAGCCATGACAAAAGACATTCCTTCTTGGCTTGCGCAACCCCCACATTTATTTCTATCAGTTTAGGTGTAGTAGTTTCAAGTTCCCATAACATGAAGACTCTTAGGCTATGCTAGACAGCTGATTCCAATTTTTCTCTCTGTGACTTCAAACAATTGTAGCTGGTTAGATATTTTTAAACTTCCAGGATTGAGTTGTTTTCACTTATAGGAGTTATTCCGTGTGGTCAGAGCTGCAAGTGGTTTGAAATCGGGTCAGATGGAAAAGGGCTGATGTGGTGACTGAAGAACATTTTGTTTTTCACTGTCCAGCTGATTGCTGGCTGGGTGAGACCACTGGCTATAGAAGTCACTGGTCAGTCTAGGTATCTGAGGAGGGTCTTGTGATCCTTCTCAGTGGGCCTCTAGTGGGGTTAATTGGTTCACTGCCTTTGCAGAAAAGGAGGTGTGTGTGTATTTAAGTCCTTGGGGACAGCAAATTCAGGATTTTTTTCCCCAGTGAGTATATGAGAACACAGCTCCAGAGCAAAGGGATGTCTTTTGCTACCCTACAAAGCAATATTTTCAGCACTGTAGGTGCCATCAGAAGATGTTATTACTGATACATTCTGATTAACAGACAAGATCTGTGTTATGAATTTGTAAAAGTCAAATACCCACTTAGTCTTGGCACATTAGAAACCTGGATAAATTAACTTTCTCAATCATGGGAGACTTGTGTATTTTGTCTAAGAAGCAGTTTAGATTTAAGGCAGCTCTCTGCCTAACTGCCTGTTTTGAGGACTGGGCCGAATTGATCTACCTGAGTTGTAAATTATCAGATTCCATACATAAATGACGAAAATCAAGAGACATCCAAGCTGAGATGAATAATACAGTTTGACTGTAGACAAGTGTCCTTTTAGGCACGCGTCTATGCTCTGAGCTGCTGTCTTAAAATACTTTTCTTTTTCCCTTTACAATAAACCTGGGCTTTTCACTGTGGTTCTGCACGGCACTCAGATGTCTGGAGGAAACTGTATGAGTAGTTGTCTGAATGAGTCTCTACATATGACTGTACAGCACAGCATCTTGCCTGTAATGGGCAATAGCTGCTCATCTTTCCCATTTCTTTAATATCCTAGCCACATTGCACGCACATTAAATATGTATCATTTTTGAAAGGGGGGGAGAGGGGTGTTTTCTTCCTCAGAACATGTTTGTTTTTAATGAAAGGGGTGAACATTGTGCTGAATGGGTCTGTGCATCATGGCTGGAGAGTACAACAGATATGGGAGACTGAGTATTTAGAGCGGGAGAATCAGTAAGCAGAGACTGAATCAAACTTTCACTCTCCAAGAGTGGCATTTTCCTGTGCAAGGTGTCCAACAGTGCTTTCATCTGGAGGTATGATTGTCTTTATATACCAACTCATCCACATATTGATGTGGTTAGAAGGAGTATGGGCATTAGTTGTGAGTGCTAGCCCAACACCTTCAAGAGTTCAAGTTGGTTTCCCACTCTGGGAAATCTCTGGCAGTTTGATTACTCTCTCTGCACTGTTTCGGTCCATCAGAGAGCAACTGCATGAATTCACAGAATTATGTTAAAAGCTGTGGTTCTGAAGGTCAGCCAGGTTGTTGTCTAACTTCTCAGCACAAGATGTTGAAGAGAGGACAGTAGGCATCTGAATGTGGCATCCTCATCTCTGAGGTGGATAGCTAGGGCAGATAACCTGGTTGTGCCAGGAATTCACAGTAAAATAGAAATCAGTGACATTACAAGCTTGAGTATTGTGGAAGGAATAGACTCCAGGCTTGTACTTGAGTCATAGAAATAGATTTGTACAGTACCAACAAGCTGCAGTACCCCATAGTTGAAGGCAGGCCTCTTGGACCAGCCATCCTCCAGACACTGAACCTGGCTTTCACTATGGGCTGCTGGTGAAAGATGATGAGTTATGAGCTTACACTGAGCAGGAGAGTCCATGCCATCAGTATAGTGAATTAGCTTCCCTTTGAGAGATCTATCAGAGTCAATATGAGGTGGGTTCCCATTTTGTGAGTTGCAGTGTTCCTCATTAACTTTAGGAAGCCTTTATCTAAGCAATCAGGGAAGGTCACAGCAATCAAAGCAGAGGAAACCCATAGGGAAACCCACAATACTTGGAACACAACTTGTTTAAAAGCAGTTTGAAGAGCATAATGCTGAGCTAACCCTTCATCTCTGGGCACTTAGGAGATGGCTGAGCTGCATGCAAGGGACTAATGCGAGAAACCATGCTGGTGGGTGGGGTGAGGCAGTGGAGAAATGCCATGAGCTGGAGCTGAGGTCTGCCCTAGCAGTGCCATGAGCACCTGCCTGCAAGAATGTGGGAATTCAGGAGATACAGGCTCCTACGAGAGCCCATGAGCTGATGCAAAGAGTAGCCACAGGAAAGCTCATTGCAGTGCACAATAATGTGTATTATTAATCCTGCAAAACTGCAGACTTGTCTGGGATAGAGACCAATTGCTGGTGTCTCTTTCCTGGCATTTTATCTATTAATAACTATTTACCTACAGAGTAATAAAGCACTCCTGTAATGAAAACTGATCATCGTGGAAGGAGACACTGCTGCTGAGTTGTGATAGCGTCTTTTTTAAGGAGGAACTTTCTCTCCAGTTTGCAAATGCTAAAGATGCAAGCTTTACAGTGTGTGTACACAATATGACAAGCTGGCTTATAGCTGGGATTCCCACTGAATGTATTTTTTGAGATGAGAAGGCACTTACCCAAGATGTAGCCTTGTGTTGGCTTCTTATGATGCCTCATGAAGTGGTTAGTGAACCTGAAATTTTAGATTCGCTAACTAATCATGCGGTACACGACTCTGGTGACCTGCATGAAGAACGGCATACATGTGAGAAATGGAAAAAATATGTGTCACTTCACCACTAAAATCCAGTGACTGGGAGAAAAGCCACAGTAAATGCTGAAGCCATGCTGAGATAGAGAAAGAGAAAGAAATAAAAAGCTCCCCAAAACCAGCAGTACTTACTTATTTCACAAGGCATATCTGTGAGCATGTATATGGGTGCGTATGCATGTATATACTTTGGCAACAAATATTTTCCTATTTCCAAATATTTTCCAGCAAATATCATCCTCCAAGGGCCTTTCAGTCTCTGGGCCATGGAAATTTTGTCCTTTACAGGTCCAGAAAGTGGCCTGGGGAAGTTAAGCTGTGAGGGGACCAAGCACACTACAAGTGTGATGCTATTAGATTAACAGCTATTATCAGCTAGCCTGGGTTGGCAACCCTGTCCACAGCAGGGAGTTTGGAACTAGATGATCTTTAAGGTCCTTTCAAACCCAAGCCATTATATGATTTTTATATATGGAAGGTCTGCCTTGGAAGCTATCAAATATCAATCTTTTCTGGGGAGTATACCTGTAAAAAGGGAGAAATGCAAATTTTAAAAATTGACCTCCCTCTTAGTGATCTGTGTTTCTGCTCTAGTCAACATATTTTTTTCTTTCTAGTTTCAATATTTTAATGAACTTTTGACTCACAGCAACAATCATCATTAAGAAAAAATAAAAATAAAAAGGCAAAAAGTAGTAGAGAAATCTAATCCTGGATTATCCCACCCACTCCTGAATTGTGCTTTCAGGAGCTCAGTGGGTGCTTTTCACTAATCAAAAAAATCTGAGTCATAAGAGCTCCCACTCACTCTATTGCTGCTTTTTCTTTCTAGCAACTCTAATATAAACAACAAGGGAGCACCTGAGGAAGAGCAGGAGGTGGGTGCTAGGAGAGAACATCTCAGTGGAACAGGCATAGGAGAAGAAAATGCCTTTTTCTGAAGAATTCCTGTTTGGGATTTGATCCTTCTGCCTCTTAGATCCACATGAATCAAGAGTAGAGGCTCTAAGCTCTAACGTTGTATGCTGTTGAGCAGAGCTTCATGGGGATAAAAACATCTCAGGCATTACCTATTTATTTGGGTCTATAATGGGCACAAGGAGAGTGGTTGAGGTTGTCTGGGAATTGTCGTTTCCTTGCAATGGGTTGCTAGGAAGTAGCAGGAATAAAGCTCATCAAAGTTTAAGTTAGCTTTGTCCCCTTGGGGACCCAGTATGAATTTTATAAAAGGAGAGAAGGTAAAGTGGTTTTTGTTTTCAAGAGAGGAAGGAAATTAGGGAATTTAAAGAAAACCTAGGTGAGACTTGAAGCTACCTGTTAAATGCAAGTGAAGTATCAAGGGCTACTGACCAGGCTGAGCCCACTCCCACTATGGAACTGGTCTCCAAAGAGTTGCCACAGGTCAAGACTGTGGTGGAGGCTGCGAGAGTCATGATTCACACAAAAAGAACGTGAAGTAAGTCAGTTATTCTTTGAGAGTTTCACAATGGCAAAGAATGGGAACCAATATACTGGCCAAGAAAACAGGCAACAATGGGTAAGAGTATAAACATGTAGGGCAGACATATAGGAGGCAGGCAGCCAACAAAGAGGAAGGAAGAAGCTAAAATAAGCTGATGAATGAACAGACAGGAAATATTTAGCAGTGAAAGAGATAACGTGTGACTTAGAGGGAAATAAGAGGAAAGAGTTACAAGGTTAAATCTATAAAATAATACAGTGGTTATTTAGGGGAAAATTTTCTGATGTCTTGCTGCAAACAGAAAGGACAGAACAAAGAATTCTAGGGGAAGTGCTGTAAAAGTACTGGCAAACAACTGGCGGTGGCACCTTGCCCCAACAAAGACTAGCCAACCTCTCTTGAACCCTGGCTTATCTTGGGCAATCACCCTGCTGCTTTATGCCTTCTCTCACCGGCCTTGCAAAATGCATGCAGTGTTTCTGGTGTCTTTTGAGTATTTCTTTGCTGCCTCAGGTCTGAATTCCCTCTTGCTTATCCTTTGTATAGGTCACACACTGCGCCCCGTACTCTGCTTTGGGGAGCTCCTTGTCTCTGAGCCTCTGGCATGCCTCCAGTCCTCTGCTTTCCTCCCCTGGAGATGCTATGGGCTGGTGGAACTGTCCTGTAGGCTGGATTCAGGCAGATCAGAGAGAAAAAAAATAACCCGAAAGTCCTGTTTTTACAGGTTAGTAAATAAAGTAATGAACTTTTATGGTGGAATAGAGCCACGATTCTAGGCAAAATTGCATGTTATAAAGCTGTGGGGTTTTTTAGACAACTTAATAGAAGAAACAGCTGGGTCTACATAGAACTCTATTATTTTAGCATAAGGTGATTCATGCAAATATGGGAGGGGGAGTGTGTCTGTATGATTGGCCTCCCCCCTCTTTCTGCATACCTTCACATGGACTTGAGTTCCAAGTTTTAATAAACCTGAACTCATAAAATCTTTAAATGGTTAGGATCTGCATGTTGAATTTGTAGCATGCTGAAAGTAAGCAAGTTCCACATTGTTCTAGGGTTTTTTGGATGTGGCTTTTTTGGACAGCTCTGAAATAACATTTTGGGGAGATACCAGAAAATCATCAGTCTGAGAAAACTACTCATCCCTCAAAGAGGAACATATGTTATGACACTAAGTAATAGGGGATGAAGATGCTCCAGGACAGGTTCCTTATTCAAAATTAGAAATAAGGAAGTGGAAAAGGAAAAATTAATGCCTTTGCTTTGCTCAGCAGAATTCCATGACTTGAGTGCAGTGCCTGACTTTGCTCTCAGCTACCCCAAGAAATTCAGCA
>NW_010337661.1:13016-33039 GCF_000700745.2 Antrostomus carolinensis | reverse complement strand
TTATATGACTTTTGGATAGCGTCGAAGGTGAAGGATGTGTTCTTTTCAGGCCCAGTGGGGTCAGCCAGAAGAATGAGAATGATCAACCTTTTGTACTCGAATGAACTAAAGGGGACTCGGAAACGCAATGTGATGGTAGATGTGGGTGTAATCACACAGCTGCCCTGTAGTGTAGTTTGCCGAAGCTGATTCGAGCGAATGTCAGTCTGCGTGATTTAAATCTTCCAGCGCTATGTGGTCAAAAATTAATCTAGTCCTTGAAAGCTGATGCTATTCACCTAGAAGAAGATGCTCCAGTACTGTAGGGATGCCCAGGTCACGGATACATGCTGTTGAAGTTTTGAGGCTCCGGGGGTGGGGGGGAAATCTCCTTCCTTCCCTCCTTCCTTCGGTGGGGCTGCCCGCCTGGCAGCTTCTGCCTCCACGGAAGTGCCAACACGGCAAGGTAAAAACAGTATTACAAAACCATTGCGTGTACCAACGTGGAACTCTTCAAACAGTGCTTTTGTAAGCCAAGAAGAAAAGAAAAGCTCCTAGGTTTAGTTTTAAGCTTTAATAAGTAATAATTTTCTGTATCTTTAAGTCAAAGTAACCCTAACTTGTATGACTGCAGTGTTTTTATTTTTTATCTTATGCACATGTTATGTTGGAGAAAATGTTTACAAAAATGGTTTTGTTACACTAATGTGCATCACATATTTATGGTTTATTTGAAAGTGATTTTTGTGGGTTTTTTAGTTTTTCATAGTAGTAGTAGTACACTTTTTGTGATTTATAACCCCAAACTCTGCTGATTATAAAGATGCTAAACAATAATACAAAATGACAAACTGCATTAAAATTACTAATCGTAGAGCTGCAAAGCAGACTGGTGACAAGTAAAACACTCAGCCTTTTTTTTGCAGTGCTATCTAACTTGTCTTCTGTGTATTATGGAAATTACTGTTTTTTCCCCGTTTTTCCTTAAATAAAGTCAAATTGACACCTATTGTATGTGGAAAGTATTTTGAATATCTACTGGCTGCAGAAATCAAGCTGCACGTTGCCTAGTTGCATGTATCATAAGAACAAAAAAAGCCTTATTGCCAAATCTCATCATTTTAGAGACTTTGACAATAAATGTGGGCTTTTGAGGGCTTTTTGGGGGCTTTTTTTTTTTCACTACAGCCCTGTCTCCTGGTGCAGTTGCTTTTTTTTTTTTTTTTTGAGAAATGCAATTTTCCTTTTAAAGAAAAAAAAAAATAAAAGCTTAGAAACATCAGTGAGTGTCCGATGGTTCAGAAAGAAGAAGTTGCACCAAGGAGCGCCTGGGTGTGCTGTGAATGTGCCCTCCTGCCACACGGCTCTCGGGCACGTGATGTTGGCGACCTGGCGTCACTTGTTGCCGCGAGAGAGTGTGATGAATGGGAATGAATCCTGAGCCAGATTCTCGCATAGCATGAAATTGCAGCTCCAAAAAATTTGGGCTTTCCGAGTAATAAGCCATGACTACTGAGAAGGTTTGATGCAAAGCCACTATTGCCACTGCTGGGGTTCTTGTTGGCCTTTGCCCATGTTTTTCCACTGTGGACTGTGTCTGTTTTCTGAAGTGGAGATAAGCAGTAGACGTTTCCTTCCGACTGGGCTGGTCTCTGCAAGAGGAGGAGGAAGTCTGTGTTCCCGGGCTCCTGCCTTTCCTCACTCTTTCATCTGCAGAAGGTGTGGGATGTGGTGTAAGTTGAAAAATGTTTCAGGGTTTTACTTGTTTCCTGTGGACAAAGGTATCTGAAATCCTCAAGCCTCACAGCTTTTCCACTTCTGCAAGTGCTAGATACCAAGGGTGACTGAGCTTAAAACTGCTGGTCAGGCTCCTGCTGGCTCCAGTCCAGGCACTGCTCTGGAGCTGCTGGTTTTCTTCAGTCATTCTTGACCTGTTGATGACTTCCCTCAGTCAGACATACTTAGCATAGCCGAGCACCTTAGCTAGCCATGAGGACAGATACGAACTGTTACTCGTTACAGGCAAAAGCATCCAGTGACTGAAAGCAGCGACCCCAGGGGTAAGCCTGTGGTGTGCACTTCATGGTGGGCACTGGCAATAGAGAGGCAATAGAGAACGTGTAAAACCTTCACGCTCCTGTGAAGAAAGACACAATTGCAGTGATTTACAGAAGGAAATAAAAAATGAGAGCAGCAGATCTCATTCCTCTATGGGACTTGTGTAGGTAGCAGTGGTGAGAGACGCCCAAATCTGGGCCTCATGAAGGGAGGAGGGATGCACGTAGAACGGAAAAGAACAAACTCCACAGCAAAAGAAAGTGCACCTTTAACAGTAACAACTGCAGTGATCAAACCAGACAAAGAAATAATCAAACATGAAAAGAAGCGTTTGAAAAAAAAATTGTTTTGCAAAGCTTCTAAGTATGCAAGTTAAATGTTAGTAATAAAAAGTAAAGAACACTTAACCATGAGATCAAAGTTTAAAAAAACTGCCAATTAGAAAATATACACAAGGCTGCCCTTTTTGGGGGGTTGCTTTGCTGAAAGACACGTGCTAGAGCAGTAGGATTGTATAGGACAACAACGATTGTATATGAAGGGGGAAATCTAGTTTTGTGGGCTGCCTCCTTTTGTGCAGAGAGCTTGCTAGTTCTTCGTCTTGTATCTATACTGTGGTCTGGGATGAAGACTGGAATATTGCTAAGAGATTGAAGTTACTAGAGAAACAGCTTGAAATGCAAGAGGAAGAGCTTGTGGTGGAGAGGGACTTGGCCCGGTGTGTTCAACATAGGACTCTGCTGTATCAGAACAGTTTGAGGCAACAGATTTGCTAATAGTAATGGAAATGCATTTCCACCTTAGTCTCCAGTTGCCCACCTGACTGTGAGCTGCAGCATCTCAGCCCAAAGCTGTTCCTCTCTTTCTGCAGCTTCACTGAGTTGTGCCATGTTGCTTGTGCAGTTCTCCGTAAGCGCTTACCATGGCCAGCCTGGTTTACTTGCTGCTGGCTCTTACTCGGCCCTTAAATCCCAAGCAGTCCAGCAGGAAAGCAACCCTGGGAGCTTAACTGTGAAAAGACTTGTTTTGCCATGTGAGGAATGTGCCTTATGACCAGGATTTCAGCTGCACATGTGGGGTGTCCCTTGCCTGCTGGGCGATTTTGGCGCATGTACATGAAAATTCAAAAAGCCATATGCACCCGGCAGCTGTAAGAACATTGGCTGCAGCTCTCTTCCAGTGCGCACAAATCCACTGCTGAGCTCCAGCACCCGGCTCTTGGCTTATTTCCAACCCATCAAAGCCAGGAAGATTGCTAACAACTGTCCTCTTTTGAATTAACCTCCTTTTTTAAAATGGTCGTTGAAGTGTTGGAGCTGCTTGATGGGGGTGTGGGAACGCAGGTCAGGTGCCAGTATTGCCACGTGGACGGCTGTGGAGGTTACTGTTTGGGAGAATTAAAGGAGAACATCAGGTAATTGCAGTTACTTAATTTTCACTCTGTGATCGTGTGGCTCCATGTAGCCTATGCTCCAATAAAGGGTAAAACCTCTGCTCTAGAAATACCAACCATCGTACTCCTTATCTCCCTGATTTATCCCAGTTTTTTTCTAACCAATAATAAACTAGAGAGAGAAGTAGGGAGGAAGATGTTTTGCTGTTTAAGAAAATAATTTGCTGACTCAATAAAAGTATGCCCATTCCAGCTGAGGAAATGACAGGGTTTTTTAACTTTCTTAATTATAACAGGAAATTCACTTTAACATTTCATTCTCAGTCTCTTTTAGTTCTATGAGGTAAATAAGTGGTGTGGGAAAGTCAAGTTAATTTGTTCCAACTGCTGTACACAGCTCAAATTTTACTTGCCCTCTGTGTGAAATTTTTATTGCACAACCTCATATTTGTCATTCAGCGTAATTTGTCCATCAAAAGGCTTTCTTGCCACACTTCCATTCCATTTTAATATTTGCATCTCCTAAGCAATTTTGCCCATGCCATGTTAGCCATGGGAAAAAAAAAAAATGCTCTTCTGGCTGTGAAACAACTATTGGAGTGAAGGGACTGTAAAATACTGTTTGCCTGGGCTCTTGTCACGGGGAGATTGCAGACAATTTTTGGTAGAGTCCCATTGGTATAGTTAGCAAGACTCTAGACTTACAAATAGGCAAAGCTGAAAGACAGAAGAGAATAAATGGTGCCTTTGTGACCTTTTAGTGAGTCAGAGGGATAGTAAGAAAACAGAGGTTTTAGTTTGAGATCTTTCACCTCAACCATTAAACCGTCTTAGCCCCTTGGAGTACCAGTGTCTCTCTTGCTGTATGATGATGGCGATAGAGTGTAACCCACATGGTTGCTTTCCTGGGCCAGATGTTGATGCTACCTAACCTTTGGCAATTCAGACCAAAAGCTGTTAGCAAGGCTAGACCTGTGAGAAAGCAAAGCGTAGAGGGAAATCACCTTTTCCTCTTCTCTTTTGTTGCAATGACTTTAACCAAGTTTTTCACCAGTGCTAATCGTACATATGTATGTAGACGACATAGAGCATACTTACTTGCATACCTCAAGGAGGGGTCCTGGCTTTTGACAACCCCGTGTCTCCTACTAGCGGTGTCACGAGGCAGAAAGTGGACTTGGATCCTCCTAGAAGAGCCTTGTCAAGAGCCTTGTCAACCCCACTGCAGGCTTAAGCATTTGTTTAACTTCAAACAACATAATCTAGTGTCCATTCTTGCAAGCACGCACTTGTGTCCTAACCTCCACCTAATGATTAAATGTAGTCCCAAACCTGAAGGCAGACTTCTGTCGTGGTTTAACCGGGCTGGCAGCCAAACACCATGCAGCTGCTCACTCACTCTCCCCCTGCCCCAGGGAATAGGGGAGAGAATTAGAGGGGTAAAGGTAAGGAGCCTCCTAGGTTAAGATAAAAACTATTTAATAAGTGAAATAAAATTACATTACAATCATGTTAATAATAATTATAATAATAATGGAATATACAAATGAGTGATACACAGTGCAGTGGCTCACCATCTGCCAACCAATGCCCAGCCTGTTCCCAGCAAGCAATGCCAGAGGAGAGAAAATCCTGAAACTGCAATCACGTAAGAGAGAGTGAGAGCTTTCTGGCCAACCCTTATCTTTATACTGAACATGACATTATATGATATGGAATATCCTGTTGGCATATCCAAATGCCAATTTGGATCTGTTGCTCTTTCTGTGCCCCTTCCCCCCTTCTCCCCCATTTTCTGCACCTGCAGACTAGCAAAGCATGGGAAGTTGAAAAGTCCTTGATTTCTTAGCAACAAGTAAAACCATCAGTATATTATCAACATTCTTCTCATATCAAATCCTGTACTAAATCCAAATCGCAGCACTGTTCTAGCTACTAAGGAGAAAATGAACTCTATCCCAGCTGAAACCAGGATAACTTCCTAGCAATGGATCCTACCATGATGCAGACTACACAGAGCTGCTGCCAGAGCCAGACTTGTGTGTATGTGCAGAAGCTCTGTCCCAAGAACTGGCTTGCTGGGCTTCGTTAAGTCTTAAACCTCCCCCAGTCAAATAACAAGAATTTCTGGAAAATTCATATGGAAATTTTCTTAATGTTTCGGTAATGAAATTAAATGAAAGATAAGAAGAGAGCATGAACTGGCACAGAATGTTAAAATGCAAAGTATGTAATTATAGTCTCACAGTTGTAATAACTCTAATGGATAACAGAGACAAGTATAAAAGGAGAGTAAATTGTTTCAGGGCATAAAGAATCAGTTATGGGTAATTAGGCTGCAATTATCATTACTGTGCTGCTATGATAGGTTTTTTTAAACTAATTTTTCTAAAATGGAATAATGCAAGTTAAACATGAATTCATCTATTATGTGCCGTTCAGATAAAAAACATTTTTCTAATGCTTTTCAAAATGTGCCAGTGGGACAGATCTCAGCTTTACACTGGTGAAAACACCAGGGATTTTTATGAAGTGATTTACTTCACATCACACAGCTGTTCAGTGGCATCCTTTAAACTCATGTTCGGTGAAATGCACAAAGCCGTGTCTACTGCCAGTCATGTAAGCCAGCAAGCAGGTTCAACAGAGTTCTTCACATGCTTAAGATGAAGTGATTTGGTAAATTGGTAATTCAGGGCTCTAATTCAGAGTAAGGATGGCACAGCTTGAAGTGTGCACTTCAACAGTGTTCTTGGTTCAATCGACAGTACTGAGATGGCTGCAGCTGGAAAGCAGCTGTTGAAAAGTTTCGGTTTACGATATTGAGATCAGTCACTAATGCCACCTTGTCTTAAAAGGGCCCTTGTAAAATGTGTCAGGTGAGCAGCTGATCCACGAGCAGGTGGGGTGTGTGAAGGACCGGTAGTTCTGCTCATGAAATCAGAGACCTGAGATGACAGTGGTGCTACAAACAATGAGCCAGAAAGGCAGTGGGCCACCTTCTCTCCATCTTGAGCCACTGAAGGCTTTGCAGCTGGAGAGTAACTCCTTACTGGTACCAATGTAGAAACTCTGATGTTAGAAGTGACAACACAAAATTCAGACAGAAGTTGACTGTGCTTATAACCCTCACAAAGGAGCAAGGAAATGAATTCTATGTTTCTAGACTGTCTCTCTAGGATGACCCAAGCTAGTTAGGGGTATTTGCAGGGGGATTACTCTGAGTCCCTAAAACCTGGATGCCCTGTGGTATCCTGTCTGGCTTCCAGCTGCTGCTGCAGAAGTGTTGGGGTTCCCAGCATGATGAGGGTGTCTCAGATACATTGGACATCTGGAACGGTTGAATATTAAGAAAAAAAATCTTTACTGAAAGGGTTACCAAGCACTGGAACAGGCTGCCCAGTAAAGTGGTTGAGTCGCTGTCCCTGGAGATATGTAAAAGATGAGTAGGTGTGACACTTGGGAACATGGTTTAGTGGGCATAGTGGTGTTGGGTTGATGGTTGGACTTGATGATCCTAGAGGTCTTTTCCAACCTTAATGATTCTATACGGGAACTGCATGCTTGGGTTTAGGTACCTAAATCCCATCGGAGGTTTTAACATTTGTCATGACACTGAACTCCTCAGTGCCGGGCTTGTCATCTGTTGTGTGTGTTTGTGTACTGCTTTCCACAATGCAACCACCTGATGCTGTAATACAAACCTTTAGAAAAAGGATTTAAAAAAAAATACTACAAAATTGGAAAACAGCGAGGTTTAATGTTCCTAACTTAAATTTAACCCAGACACCTCTTACTACTGCTCAGTATAATTACATTTATGGACTTTTCTTGAAGTACTGCGCTCAGTCTACAACAGATGGTCCTCATGGGAGGGATGAGTGTTCAGAAACTCTTTTTATCCTCATTAATTACTTTGGAGCCTTATGTATATCTTACTCGGTGTCATCCAGAGTGCTCGTTTTCTCCTAAATTATATCAACTTAGTATGGTTCACAAATACTAATGAACTTCTCTACATTCCTGTAAAGCAAGGGAGAGTTATTGTTAGAAGTATTTTCTTCTGTTATCCTAACTTGAAATAAGAAAAAAAAAATGTTGAATTTTTTTTATGAAAGAGAATTTAAAAAGCATTTTGTTTCAGAAAAGTCCAAGTGAAACATTGCAGTATTTGGTCAAAACTATCTTCTTTACTTCTCATATTTTGCTTGTTGTAATAACCACTAGGATGTCATCATATTAACTGTAATTTGAATTTTAAAGATATTTTCATGTTGCTCCCTACATCCATCATCCCTATATGTGTTGCTTTTTGAATGGACAACTTCTCTCATGGTCCAGCTCACAAAGTTTGCCTCCAAAGGAAATGTGTTACATCAGGTTACATTTATGTTTTTGAGGGGTTGGATATACTTATAAAAACCCATGTGCTGGGTGAGAGAAGGTGCTGATAGGTAAATGCTTGGTAAATTTTATGGCACCAATTAAGTATTTTACAGTGCATTGATTAACAAAATATTCTGTCTCAGTCAAACTGACCTTGGAGAAAATTTACCTCTCGCCTTCCTTGATCAGTGTAGATGTATTTCACAAGACTAGCACTTTTTTCCCATGGGAAGAATCAGTTAAATGTCAAATTAATTTTCTGACTAAAAAGGAAAAGAGTGAGATGGAAAATTCACAGCCCTCTGTGATTTTTGTATACGAAGCACTGAAGTGATGTTTTGACCAGTTAGCCACAGTTTTCACTCATTAGCTGCCCCATGCCTCGCTGTCTGCCCCAGGTGAGAAGACCCTCGTTTCCTTCAGGCCATGGCACCCACAGGTCTCACCTGCAGACTCGTGGTCAAACAAGTGCCAGTTGCCCATGTTTTGGGGAGGTGCCTTGGAGCAATCGATGTTTTTTCTTAGAACAACTGAGATGGCGGAGGGAGCAACAACAACTCAGGGACTCTGCGAAGCGTGCAAGCTCTTACTCAGGAGTGCTAAACACCAGCGGAGAACAGGCCTTTGAGTTCAGTTGTCTCCAACTCACTGAGGGAAAAGAGCTTGTGGTAGGTGACTGTTAATTAGAGAGGAGATAAGCTGGTTGTTTCCTAAGGAAAAACATGTGCCCAGTAGAACACAGAGAGGTTTAGGCTGAAAGGGAGGAAAAAGCGTGATTGTGCTACACTACAAAACCAGTGTCTACAATGGGGCCCTCATTTCTCAAGCTTGTTTCTCAACCTTGTCTTTGGAAGATGATTTTTTGACTGCCTTTAAACATGTCTTCTGCCTAAAAGTGCAAGGTGCATACCTTTATATTTCTTTTGTAGAGACAGTGCAAAATAGATTTTTCCACAGATTCTGCTTGGGGGCTTTTAGAGCAATTCATTGCATCACTGATGATGTGGGAGGTGGGCACAACCGCCCACACCACAGCATGCTGGCAAAAGGAGTAGATTCCCCCTGTCTTCCTTGTTGCACATGTACACGCGTTTACAAATCAGATTTTATTCATCACTGTTGTCCACGCTTTCGCAGTGAATGCCTCACAATAGTGTTTCTTAACTCAGATCGAGCCAATAGATCAATCTACTGGGACCAGTTTGCAGCTAAGAGATTCATTGCAACAGAATAGCTGTTCCTAAAAGACCAGTCAGAATGGAGGGTCTAGAGAGTGACTAGCAGTTAAAATGTTCCCTTATGGGTTTTTCCCAGTCCCAAATATTGTCTGGAAGACAAATCTCTGAATCTGGATTCTGCAGGAACTTGGGTAGAGTGTAAATGAGACATAATCTGGAAATCTCTGCTCCTCTCCAAAGTCAACCGCACTCCAGCTACCTCAGGTGTCCTGTTTTTTGCGAGGATAGGGTTTATTTTCTTCTTAGTAGCTAGAAAGCCCTGTGTTTTGGTTTCAGTGGGGATTGTTATGACAACAATGTTAATAAGTACAAGGACACTGTGCTTGGGCAGTTTCCAAGAAGAGAGGACTGGAAGGGAGGGGTGGAGAAGAAAAGTGTAGTAGTTACTAAAACCCAGAATTGACACTGTGATTTGCCAATAAGACATTCCATATAATATTACGTCATGTTTAGTATGTTAACTGGACCTGACCGGAAAGGGGGGGATTCTCTCAGGAATCACTCGGGCTCACTTTTCTGGGATTGCGATTTCGGGTTCAAGGTTCCTTTTCACTCCTCCAGGATCATTATCAGCGGGTGGTGAGCAATTGTACTCTGCATTGCTCATATATATAGTTGTTATCATTATTACTCTTATTATTTTAATTTTATTTTACTCTAATTATTAAGTTGTTCTTATCTCAACTTACAAGTTTCCTGACCTTTACCCCTCCAGTTCTCTCCCCTATTCCCTGGGTGGGGAGGAAGGGGGCAGGAGGGGAAGGCTGCGAGTATCTGTGTCTTGTTTGGCTGCTAGCTAAGTTAATCTATCATACCAGGACAATGAAAGTTAATTCAGAAGAGCTGTGAGGAAATGGGCAATAGAGTAGCTGAAGCTACTGGCAGAAGGTGGTGAGCTCCACCTTCTGCTCTCTGATTTTTATACACCCCACGACCATGGTGTAGCCAGGGATCACATTGCTGTTACTTCCAAACTGGTCTGTGAGTTCCTGTATGCAGCAAGGCAAGGGAGCAGACATCCTCCACAAACACCCTTGTGCCTGGAACCCCCTGACTTCTGCTCCTGCAGGACAGACAAACCTCCTTCACCAGACCCTTTGGAGCTGCTGGCCAGCACCTGGTCACAGAGCGACACCAGCAAGCCCACCTGGGCCTTTGCTGGCCCTCTTCATGAAAGGTGGTAAAGTGCTGTTAGACGTGTGCGTTTCAGTGATCTCCCTACATGGGACTGCCACAGTAGATGACCTAGACTGGGGTGAGGGATCTGCTTTTGCCACTCAGTGCCCTGGGGACCCAAGGGCTGGCTGTAGTGAGCTGTGCCATGACTGTTTCCCTGGCAGCTCTGTCACGGAGAGCAGGAAGAGGAGCAAGAGGCCATGAAAATGAGAAAAGTGAAGTCGTTGATCTCTTTTTGCTCCACTTCTATAAATAGAGACAATCTTTTTTGTTTCAATTTTATTTCTAGTCATGGAGAACATCATGTTCTCATTCATGTTGCAGAAATGTCTGAAGCTGCTTCGAGGCCTTCTTCTCATTCCTTTGTGATAACAGCACTAGGTGGAGGAAGACGTTATTTCCCAGTGGCTGGGAGATGTTTGCATGGGAAGGCCAAATATACAAGAGCTCATGTTTCTCTCTCCCAGCCCCTATTGGAGGGAGGAAAGCTGCCAGGGACTACACGCCAGTGGAGCTGGGTTGGATGCTGCCCCCAGTTGTGCCCCATAGCAGGAGGACGTAGAGTCTGGGGAGCCTTTGCACCCAGTGCTGCACCTTGGGGCTTGCCAAACTGGGTACCACCAGCTGGGGGAATCTCCTTGCAGCAGATCCCACTGCTCGGTGAGACCTGTCATTTAGGCTTATCCCACACCTGGCTGCATCTGCTGCAGGAAAAGCAGCTTTTTTAACGTCTGGCAACCATGCCTTTAGGGCCTGCAGGACATGTTAACTAACTTTTAGAGGATGGTATTTTTGCAGCAGCTGTAAAATCCGTCTTATTTGGAGAAGTTTTATTGGTTCCATTCCCTCCTCCTTTGCTCCTTTTTTTCCTGCTGTGTCTGCCCTTCTTTACTTTCTTAAGTAGCTGTCCTACTTCCTTTTCTGCCCAAAGCGTTGTTTGTCTTGCAGTGTAGTGGGTTGACACAACACGCTGGAGATCTTTTCAGTGGATGCAGCTGTTGCTGCTTCTAGCAAAAACGTGACTGTGTGGTGTGCGGATTGCATTTCTGCACTGCAGAGTGTAACCGTGCAGGTATCCCAGTGCAAGCTGTCCCCAGACTGGGCTAGTACGGATATATGTGCAAATAATAGAGAATTTGCATGAAGGGATGAAGCTGCAGAAGAGGTTTTGGACAGGCCAAATTCAAATCTTGTTTGTAAATTGGCCTTCTGTTAGCAAAATGTATTTCAGCAAATGCTATAATTTCACGTACGTGACTTGCCTTCAAGTTGACTGTGGTAACCCTGTGGCTTGACTAACGACGTTTTGTAATAGCCGTCTTTACTACTTACTCTGGAAAGTGTTGCCTGTGTTGACATTTCTCAAACACCAAATGCAAAGGCCTAGAAGTTCATTTTGGATTTGAAACATGGTGCTATTAAGCAAGCCCATTTTGCAAGTTCTATTCTCACTCCAGGAAATACCATACTCAGGAAGAGGTGGCCATCAGAATAGTGCATCCAGTTTCCTTCCAGTAAGATCTGGGCTGAGACTGTGTCTCTCAGCACGGATGCTGAGTGTTTGCTGACATGCAGTATAGGTATGGAACTTATGGAAGTTGTTTCAGTCTCTAGTGCTGCTGAAACGCCTCTGGATACATGATAAAATGAATATTTATTGTATATCACAGATGGGGAAAGGAACTGTTGTTTCTGGAGCCAGACAAATATGATACATGGATTTTTTTATGCTCAAAAATCTGAAGTTTGCAGAGGGAGGCAGCAAATACTTTCTGGAGGTCATAATGGGTCAGAGATAAAAAACCTAAAGTGTACCTTTGTCCAGGTGAATAGCATTGATGCTGTGCATGTAAATACTTCTAAACACAATGTGCAAATTCTGCTTCTTGCAGTATCTTGACCACTCAGCATGTTGACAATATTTCACATTCTTCTTTTAACTTTTTTTGATGAGCACATTAGGGTAGCCAACTTCAAGCCACAGTCTCAAGTGATTCACATCTCAGGTAAAGAAGGTTTCATTGCTATTTCACAGCAAGAGGTTTCACACAGGCCATGGAGACCTGAGAGCTGCTTGAGGCTGGTGGTTCTGTTATCAGTGTGTATGGTGTTTGTAGGATGCAGGTATGAGGAGGCTGTGAATCTCACCTTGGAAAGTTTCAATGATGACTGCATTTATTCTTAGATTCTTAAGATTTTAACATTTAAGCGTACTCTTAGAAGGCCTCCAAGAAAAACAGAATTTCATGTACCCACAGTTAGAAAATGGTTCAATCGGTTCTAGCACTTGGGATTTCTGTTGCTGTTTTCCTAAGTAGGGAGACTTTTCCTGGAAGGACCTTTGAGGTCACTGCTGTATTGCTGCTTTGACAATTAATTCAGATAAACAGATAGCAGAGAACAATCCTTTTCCAGTAGAAATGAAATACATTTTAAATGTACACTCTTAGTCCCTTAGATGGAATGTAGTCATCTCCTTACTGTATGTTTTGAAGATGTATTGTGGCGGAAAATACCAAGAGAGCGAGCAGTTAACCATGCAAACTCACTTGTGGCTCATTGTTATTTTCCCCTTCATACTTGTCTGAGATTGGTGGGACAAAGCTGCCTGCAGAAGCTGGTGGGGAACAACCTCTAACAGAGACATTGGGTAAGACTGGAGACATCCTTTTAATTTTTCCTTTAGGTTCTTCTTTCTGTCCTTTCCAAAAAAAACCACCAAAACACCCAGACGTTTTAACTAAGCGCTATCATTTAATATGTTAGGAATCCTTTTCCATGTCTTCATCTGTTAAGAGATTAAATTCTCACTTCACTACACTTAAAAGCTTCAACCTATTTCAGCTGAGTGTGATTTGAGTGTCAGATCCCTCCAGGTTGGAAAGACACGGTGCCTCATTTTGCTGAGGAGAGCAGGCAAGCTCTTGACATATTGACTTGTGCTGTTCACAGTGTACTACGGCACCCAAACACTGGCCAACCCTTTCTGCTCTCAGCAGAATGCATTGGTAGTTGGATTTCTGCATGATTTGAAACAAATGGTTTGTAAGTCCATTTTGCTATCATTTACCAGAGAGGTTCCCTTGAGCTACAATGATCTTGTATTTTGTCCTCTGCTAAGTCCCTGATCTCCAGGTGTAGCAACTAGCGTGTCTGTTATTTCTCAAGTACTGCGAAAATGCAAATGTATAATTTAACAAGTTAATCTTAAAATAGCACAAGTGTAAATGTCAGTAGCTTTTCACATAGACACATTGCACTTTTTGTAGTGCTTTACTTTTTATAGTTTTATATTGCTTTTTTATTGCAAGAAAATAGATATTAAACTTACTTACGATATCTAAAAGATATTGCAGGGAAATTAAAACGCTGCCTAAATAATCTCTGTCTAGAGACCTAGACTCTTCCTCATTGAGAGAGTATGTCTGAATTGTTCAGGCTGCACAACAGGAGCTGGACTTGAGCAAACCTGTTTGGTCATGGTTGGCTGTGGTGTCCCCCTTTGGCTGGTGCAGCGCTGAGGGAGGTGGTCCTGAGACAGTGTCAGATGCAGATTTTGTCTGTCCCCAGGTTTGAGGTTGTTTAGGACAAATGTCCCAGTTTGGGTCACCTCTATTTAATCTTTTTGCATAAGGCTGTGTGAGTATGTAGATACATGAATGGTCATTTTCTCCCTCAGGTCTGTGCTGGTGTTTTGGGACTTCCTTAAACTGATGGACTGAAACTTTTTTATTTCATTACTGTTGGGGATTATTTTTTAAAAGTGATGTATTTGAGACATATTTAAAGAAAATATGGCATCCTTGAAGTGAACAGTGTGTGATATGTGAAAGGAGAGGCGGGAACAAGCAGCTAAAAACAGAGCTTGTTACGTTAGCAGTCTAAGTGCCATTGTGCACAGACAGATGGGTACCAGCTGTCTCTTTGGTAGATACTAAGATATACTGTGTGAACTGAGGAAGAAGAATGCACTTTAGCTGAACACTGATAACTTTGTAGAACAAAAAATATCTGTAAGAACCTTCATGAAACCTAGATTTTTATTTTTTCCCCTGAAATAAGTAGGGCCATATTTGGTGTAAAATTTATGTGTTTCTTTAATATTCAAATGGGAAAAGGTTTCAAGACGATTAAGTCTCTAGCGCTGCTGAAAAACCTCTGGATACATGATAATATGAATATTTATGTGTATCACAGATGGAGAAGGGAACTGTTATTTTTGGGGCCAGGCAAAAACGATGCATGACTTCTTTTTATTGAAATGTTGATTAAATCTTTCACAAAAAGAAAACTGGCAGCAGAACAAAGAAGTACAAGACCACCCATTATAGAACATTAATTTTGTATCACATATTCAAACTTGACAAAGTGGAGAGAACAGTCTATTTAAAAAACCCAAAGAAACAGAAGAAGAATGAAGAGCCAGGGCTGAAAGGAGAGGTAAGTGAAATACCAATGTCATAAATCACACTGTGTGTCCACTTCTGCAGCTGCCTTCCCTGCTGTCCTGGCGTTCATAACACAGTTAGATTGAGGTGGATGAACAGCCATTGATTCAATATTCATAACTTTACCAGCAAGCATCATTATAGAACAGTATATTCTTTCAATTCCTGCTGCTGGAAGGACACAGTATATAGGAAACTTGGTGTATAATTTTTATGAAAAAACCCCAACGTTCTACCTTGATACCTTGTTGTGATAAGCAGGTTATGCTGCCACCTAGTCTAGCTAACAAGAGCTCTGGGTCATATTTAGGGCAATATTGACATGCTTGACATTCACATTAATCACAGTGTTGTGGCTCTCAGTACTTTGATGTGGAAAGCAGTGATGACTGAGGGCATCAAAAGGAAACACTTTCTACATCCAACAAAACTGGAGAAATGTAGCTTGGAAGCATCCCACAATGTGGAACAAATTCATTGTCTTATTTGTTAGGAAAAAAACCATGCAGGTAATGTTAGTCGTAATAGATGTCCTGCAGAATGCCATAATTAGTAATTTGAGCCAGGATTCCCAAACTCCTATATCCTGGGGACTGCAGAAAAATTTAAAAATATACATCAACATGCCACATTAAACCTTAAGACACAAGTGATTGTAATGGCCATGTGGCTTGGTATCTTCCAGGATGTATTTCCAGAAGTGAATTCTAATTGCTCTCAGGTGCTTTCCTCTCATCTTGTTCCCCAGCATTGCTGGCTTGCTCCAGTTGAAAACTGGACCAGTTCAGCCAGGATGAGCTTTTTGTTGTCAAGTGAGCAGCAAACTTATCAAAATTAAATTTGTAAAGAGGAAGCAAGTTGAAGCCTCTCGATGTGTGGCAATTCTTCCGGAACAGGGCAGGCAACACGCAATCTGGGACAACCCCTGGGGACAGCAGATCAATGAATACTTGCACAGAGATGTTGCCTAAGTAAACACAGTCACAGGGTCTTATTTCACAAGCGTGTCTTCCTATTACTTGAGTAGTAATAGGATGCTTTTTGCACAGTCAACTCTGGGTACCTTACGGCTACCTCACTCACCTAGAAAACCCGAGATCTACAAGTTCCTGAGCCAGAGTGCAAAGCATGAAGCTCAGTGTGACAGGGATGCAAGGACTGAATTTTTTTTAAAACATCAGATTGCCATATCTACATTTTCAGCTCCACTGTTGTGCTGGGGCTCCATATGTTTGCATGAGTAGAGCACGTACAGTACATTTTGTTCTGCAATCAGTGTCCACAGGTTTCAGTTCACTGTGTCCCACATGAACACAGATTGCTGATAAGTGCTATGTGTTCTGGTCAGCTGTCTCATCAAGCATTGCTCCAGTGTTGTCCTGGATGTTTTCAGGAAACCTCTGCATGTTCTGCATGGTGCCCTAGAAAGCACAGGACATCTTAGGCCCACTGATGTCAGTCCTGCAACTCCATAAGTCCTGTAAATGGGTGCCTTTTAAAAATTCTCTCTCCTTGTATGGAGAAAGCCTTGATGTACTTTGTGGTCTTTGCAGTCAAGCATATAAACAGGGGGCTGGCAAGTAGCTGAATCTGAAGGTGGTGAGAAAGATGAAAGCAATCAGCTAGTCCTACCTCTGGAGATGGGTCAACCAAAAGCAGACACAGGCATGCAGTGCTAAAGCTCGTAGGGATGGGATGGTGGGGAAAGACCTCCATTACTTCAAAAGCCATTTGCCTCGGGCTGTGGGAAGAGCTTGCTGCAATGGCCTGCCAACGTGAGAACTACTGCATGTAGACTTTGCTCTTTGCAAGCATGCTGTCCATTGTTTGCTAACCCACTTGGTAGACGGTGATGATGCATGACAGGGAAATGTGCAATGCCACCATAAAGCATCTTTGCCCAGCACTAAGACTAAGTGGCAAACAGGAAGTTGTTCGTGACTAGACACAGATGGACTTCTGGGGCTGCACGGTGCTGGATTCAACTGGTAGGAAGAAAATAAAAAGCACAACACAAAATATTGTTACAGAACTTTTAAAGTTCATATTACACATAGGTATGGTTCTGGATATCCTACTGCAAAATTACAAAATGGGCAGCAAGAATGACAGAGGGTCCAGAGCTGCATCCTCTACAGCAAAGTTAGATACTTAATAGCACAGGGAAGAGCTGGAGGATATGGTCAGGACTAGAGGCTGGAGGTATTCCAGATACCTAGAAACCAGGTGGTGTTGGGATCAATACTTTCTGGATGCTCTGAAAGACCTTAATTCCTGGTTGCCAGAAAATACAAGGGGGAAAAGCCACACTGTATGTGCCATGTTCTTATGCCTCCCTAAATGTCAGCTGCAGGTTACCATCAAGACCAGATATGGGGCTATGTGGACTTTCAGTCTGACCTATTGTGATTGCTCTGACATTCTTATGGTTTCAGATTCCCAAGGAGTCATGGATATTTCTTTGTGATGCTGGAAGCCTCGATCAGACTGTTGGATAGCCTGTGAAGGGTCATAGGATCTTTAGAATATCTGGAAGTGTTTTCCACTATTATTTTATTAAGAAGCTTTTCCCCATACATATATGTGTTGCTTTTTCTCCTGATGTCCCGAAGGTCCAGGACACCTTTTGTTCTTGGCTTACAAAGCCTTTTACTAGCAGAAGAGTTAACCATTTCCTGAGTAAGCTGCAGTGTGTACATAGGTATACATATACACCCAATGAAACCATGCATTTGCAGGACAGAAAAGTAAAGAGAGGGTCTTGTGATCAGGGCTGAATGTTGCTGGGAAACATCTTCATAGCATGAGAGGTGCTGGCTGTGATGTGGGCAGCCTTCATGAATGAACCAGGAACATGACTGAAAGGCCTCTCTACAGTGGTGCTGAGGTGGAGAGTGGTACAGTTGAATTCCTTATGGTAACAACAGCCTCTCCTGCATTTGTCCCACTCTCTGCACTGTCCATCTTCTGTGTCCTAGCCCTACTTCTGTTCATGGCCTACTTTTTACTGTGGCTGTATCAGTAGGTAACTTACCGCTGTACAAAATAATAATAAAGCAAAGGATAATAAAGTCCCACATCTAAGTATGTGGTCTGACAATAGCAACCTGGGCGTGACTGATAAGGGTGCTGGGAGGACAGAGTCTGCAGAGAGGTGAGGGTTATGGAGGAGAGCAAGTTAAGAGGTGGACAAAAACATGCATCATAAGCACAGCAGAACTTGGCTCAGGGTACAGATGGTTTTACATCCACTTTAATGCAGGTAAACTTGTCCCCTGTCTAGAAAGATCTGTTTCTGAAAGGTGCTTGATAATGTGCACGAAATACTACAGGGTTTCCAAACTCTGCATTTTGTTTATTGAGCATGAACAGCTGAACCCAAAGCAACCTGAATTCACTCATGACAGATCCTGAGTCAGGCATAAGCCCTGTTGAAAGCACAGCCTCTTTAGTTCATTATTCCTTCTGTGCACCAAGTTCTGATGAAAACCCCTCTTACAAAAACATCAAAGTTTTCACATTAACAGAATCCTTTCCTCACAGTGCTGTTTCTTCAGCTTCTCAGAAAGCGTAGCCTCAAAGAAGAGTTCTGCCAGGCACTTTTCTTCATTATAACATTACAAGGTTTTGAAATGCTCACTTAGGTAGAGTGTTAAAACCAGTGGCCGCTTGCATTGTTAAGAAAACACTGGATATCTCCCTTTGGCAGACAGCAGTGCCAGAAAATGTCACACTTTTCCTCTGCTCCATCAAGCCTTCAGAAATCATAATTTGATGATTTGAGGCTATAACAGAAAAATAATTCTCTTCTGTTATAGCGGTGATTCTGGAAAGTGAAGAAGTAAATTTATCCTAAGATGAAGAGACAAGTGGTCTGAGCAAGCTCTGGAGGGTAGCATCTGCATTCTGATGGCTCCATGAATGTCTATCTGCAGAGGCCTGGCAAGAGGCTGTCAGCCTCTAGTAAACATGGTATCACCAGCAAACTCATTACTAGACTTTGACCTAAAATGAAACAGCACTGCTGCTACTGAATTTTTTAATGTTGTGGAACTATATGAATACTTTTTAATGTAGTCCTTGGGTTCCCACGATACGAGTAAACTTCACAAAAATGCTCTTAACTGTGTTATTAGTAAGTAAAGTTTTTCTGACTGGTGTTTTACTGTAAGATAATTTTGAGTTTTTGCAAACATTTGCCAGTTTGCACTAAACAGTTTTGTCCAGATTACTCTGGTGTCCCCTGGCAAGCACAGCCAGCATCTTGTAGAGTTGCGTGGGGCAATGAAAAAACAGACAGCAGAGCAGGAACATAAACCCTGCAGGGTTTTCCTTTCCACCCTTCTTTTGGGGACTTTTGCACTTGGAATACAAATCTTCCCTCTCGGCAGGTGGCAGCCTCTATATTTCTCCATGTATGGATGCTTACACTTCTCTAATTTATCTTTTATTTGTCTTTGTCTCAATCTATGTATCAAAAGAGAGAGAGAGAGAGAGAGTTTCTAATGAGTCTAAAAATTACCATTGGAATGACAAAGAGTGTGTCTCTTCTTGCTTATTTCTTATCTTCAGGATCTCTCTTGGATATTTTAAAATCCAACAACTTCAAGGGAGTCAGTGATGGTCAAAGGTCTCAAACAGTGCTGCCATATCACTACGGTATGAAATGGTTAAATTCAGTTCCCCATTTTTTTACTTTGGTTCCCATAACTATGGTATCAGGCCAAGAGCTGTATCAATTATTCATACATCCTGCTGAAACCACTCTCCCTGGGAAGCCCAGTCACAAGAACTTGCACATTAATCAAAATAGTAACTTGTAAAGGTCCTGAGATCTTTCAGCTTTCCGTAAAGACAAGGGGAATGGCTCAGCACTTATGAGAAGATTGGGTTTGATGAGCTCTCCTTAAAGTAAGTGCAGGGCTCTGCTGGGTCCCCAGTGAAATAAATGCCCCTGAGATACTAGATCCTGGAAGCTACAGCGAGAAGGACCAACAGGGATCTCAGTTTTGTTAGGAAGGAAGTTCTCACTCCAGGGATGTTTTGAAGGAAAAAAACCCATGGTTTTCTTTCAGTCTTTCATTAAAGATACCCAAATTTTCCTGGACATGGAAAACCTTCATGCTTGGTTCCCCCTACTTCCAATTAACTTAAGTCCAGATGAATGATCTTCCAGCTTGTGATTAAGGAAAATTTGCATAGCAAAGCTACATTGTTGTTAAAATTCCTTCTTTTTCTTTCCAAAGTAGGATTGATAGCAATGACTTCGCTCTCGTAAGGCCCCACCTGGGGTAGTGTGCCCCCAACACAAGAAAGACATGGACCTGTTAGAACAAGTCCAGAGG
>NW_010337661.1:0-12923 GCF_000700745.2 Antrostomus carolinensis | reverse complement strand
GGGGAGATCTTATAGCGGCCTCCCAGTACCTGAAGGGGCTACAGGAGGGCTGGGGAGGGACTTTTCATAAGGGCAGTTAATGACAGAACAAGGGGAAATGGCTTTAAGCTGGAAGAGGGAAGGTTTAGATTAGATATTAGGAAGAAATTCTTCACTGTGAGGGTGGTGAGACACTGGAACAGGTTGCCCAGAGAAGCTGTGGATGCCCCCTCCCTGGAAGTGTTCAAGGCCAGGCTGGGTGAGTCTTTGAGCAGCCTGAACTAGTGGAAGATGTTCGTGCTCATGAGATAACAGAACTAGATGATCTTTAAGGTCCCTTTCAACCCAAACCATTCTATGATTCTATGATTCTATGATTCTATGATTCTATGATTCTATGATTCTATGATTCTATGATTCTATGACTTAAACAAATAACATTAAATAATCTTGACTTCCCATCATGTGTAAAATCATCCCAAAGTCTTTAAAAAACTGTTGATGAAGTGATGAGTTCCCTTTCCAGCTGGTGCAGAATATCATGTGCTGGAGAAGAACTTAACTCAGTGCATTTGAAGGCTGAAATCCTCCTAAGGTTAGTTTTGCTGCCCTATGTGTATTTGTACTCCTGTTACATGGTCAGCCATTATGAATATAACAGAAGCCTCCAAGCTCAGCTGACGGTAACTGATTTAGCAAAATAAATGTGTCCATTAACTTGAATGAATGGTACAAAATCTTACTTTCTTCAGTGCTTCACAGTATCTGTGTGCCATATGAACAGATAAATAGATGAAAAAAAAGGCTAAGCCTACCTTCTCTTTATTGTAAGCAAATATGATCTTGCAGCATCACTTTGGGTTGCTCTTGGATTTCTTCTTTAGGAGGACAATAGTTATTTGTCATATGTTTTAAATTGCTATTTGGGTATTGTATATATATTTATTTGTAACCCCCTCTTCCATTATATCACTGATCCAGAACAGGTCCATCTTGTCTTATTTTGGTCTCTTTATTTCAATACCATACACAATTTCCTATGTTTTGCACTCTGTCCTCCACTCCAGACCCCTACAACTCCTGTGATAATTAATTACACATCAAGGTAGTGGAGTAAGAAAGAAGTACCTTGGGTAACTGTATGCACTAAGTGTATTTCATAGTCCTGCTTTTTAAAACAAGTGTGTGAAATATACTTGTGTGTCAGAAGGATAGCAAAACTAAGATAAACGAGAAGATTTACTGCTGGCATTAAATAAATCATTTCATCTTCTTGATGAGACAAAGAGTTAATTCAGGAACATGTAATAAAACCTGAATGGTTAATATTACCCTCCCAGTACACCTACAGTAATGTATGATCCATGCCAGTTCAATTTTCCCCTAGCTATAGGACATACATTTGTCACTGTTTTTCATAACTATGAAGTTACTTTTTACCAATTAAATTTAAATTCAGCTAACAGAAAGGCAATCATGAACAAAAACCTTTGTCATCTGTTTTTCTCTTTGCTTCTGGAATTCCCTGTTTGCCAGGTTGGCTGTTTAAACCGAGCACCATAAATGATTTAGAAATCTTGTCCTTGTTCTGGCTCATGTAACTCTATATGACTTCATGCTCCTCAGCTGGACACAGTTCCTCCTCTGTCTACTATTACCATGGGCTTTTTGTAATCTCTGCTGTGTTTTTAAATCCCTCTACACTTTTTACATGCAAGACCACCAAGCACATTATGTTGCTTCATATACAAAAAGATTGATTGCAAACAAACGCTGTGATTTTGGAAGTGGAGAGAAAAAAAGCTACTCAGCAATCTCAGGTTTGTTTTTTTCTAGTGTGTCCCTAGTGCCCCTACTGACTCACTGCCTGCGGTCTGAGAAGATGCCATAGCGGTGGGATATGACTGCTCACTGTTCTCCTTGGCATCTTTAGCTCTCAGTCAGCCCCAGCAGTCAGCCTGGACACGGTGAGTAACCATGTCAGTGCTGCAGCTTTGCCTAAAGCCCTGTACTGAGGCATGTTAGACAACGTATGCTGTAGGCTTACTCCACCCGAGCAGTGGGGACGGCTGGTAGCTTGGGGAAGTGCTCAAGCTGAGCTGCAAGTTGTGGTCCACCTGCTTTCTCAGTCATCATCTGCAGGTCTTCAAAGAAGCACATATGTATCCATCCTTGCATTTCAGCTGTGATCCTACTGATTCCACTTGTAGCATGTAATTATCAGCATCTGAGGCTTTACACTTGTGAAGCCACTGTTTGACACACCATAAACAAAATTAAGCCTATATATACATAATTTTATCCATGGGAGAAGGAAGGGCAGTAAGAGAATTATTTTTTTTTTTTAATTGTAATTTTAGAGAGGCATTCAGATGTGGTGATGATAAGACAGTCAGTACTTAGCAATTTAGATTACCCTCTCCAGTTCAGTGTATAGGGGCAGAAATAAGAATTTACCTCTACAACTTTCAACAAACTCAGCTTTGCAAGAATTGTCCTTCACTGCTTGTCTACATTGTGTCATATGTCATGTAGACTGTGCCTGAGGATCATAGAATCATAGAATGGTTTGCTTGGAAGGGACCTTAAAGATCATCTAGTTCCAACCCCCCAGCAGTGGACAGGGTTGCCAACCACTAGATCAGGTTGCCCAGGACCCCATCCAACCTGGCCTTGAAGGATGGTTTTCTCCCTTAAATAAAAAGCCAGCAAATCCTACATTTTTATAAATAATTTCTTGATTTCACCAGTCTCTGGCTGTGTGTCTGTGCACAGACAACTTAATCTACTGCTAGCAGTCTGTGTGCAGCACTAGTGGGCAAGATAGAGACTTTCCTGTCTCCCAGGCAAGTATTGCAAACATGGGTGTGATGGGTACAGTGATGAAGGTGACCAACACAGGGAGAATCCCTTTGGCCAACCTAAACTCCATTTGTGGTGAGGGGAGGTGGGGTACTTTTTATTGCTTGACATACTTCTGGCCTCACTGGTACTGGCTCTGGACCTTTCTAGACATTACTTTGTCACTTGCAGCCTGTTGACTTTTACAATGAAGGTCTCCTCCTCCCTGCCCCTTCCAGCTCTTGACAGCATAGTTGTTCTTCACAGCCTGCTTGGTTTCTTTTGCAATGAAAGGGTCTGTGGAAATCCCAGGAGCCCATAGTAGGGAGGCAATCTGTAACCAAGCTGTCACTGCTCTGGCCAAACGAGCACTCCCTCATGACAAAGTGTATGTCTCTTGGCCCATCTCCTCCTGTTTCTCTCAGCTGTATACAACTGGTGTATGACAGCACTTATTTCTCTGGATACCCGTGCAAATTCCTGTATTCTTGGCATCTGTTGTGCGTTGGGCTGATTCCTCTGTTTAGTCTTTCCCTTTCTGTCCCATCTATTTGGTGATTCTCAGAGTTGGATAGCTTCTTTTCTTCCCTCTCCATTTCTGTGCTCCCCGAGAGCCCATGTGGGAACTGTGCACAAGGACATTATAAATGATTAAAACCAGGTTTGCCAGTATCAATAAGCCCAAGAACATGTGTTGGTGCAATCGTTGTGGTTTACTTTGCATCTGCTTGCCAGCCAGCTTTCAACATTCAATATTTCTTAATGCCTCACTGACTTATTCTTATGTGAACCAGAGAAATTTTATCCTATTTTTGATTGCGTGAAGCTGGCTCAGGCAAACTGTATAACAGAAAAAATAACAACATGCATGTGAGTGCAGTTCCTGGATGCCAAGTATCATCAGCCATAGAGCCACTTGGATTAATTTCTCCAGGACAGACAGCAGAACCTAAGAGTCACCAGAAAAAGCTGATACCTTAACTGTCCCTCATAGAAATGGACTTATGCCCACTCCATGATATCTGAATTTCTTTCTCCTTCCATGGAGTAGGGATAATGAGCAGACACATCTTGCTTGTGGAGGCCTTTTGAAAACTTCTTTTGCAAGGAACTGCCATAATGCTAAATATTACTTGAGATGTTGGTTATGTTACGGGGATGTCCTAAGACAGCAAAATTAACCCAAATGCGACAAGGCAGCTGCGCGTAGCCCTGGTGCGGGAAATAGCGATCTAGTGAGATGAGCAACGGGTGAGACATATGGGGAATAGCCTGGTCTTTAAGTTAGGAATTTCACAGCTATGCTCCAGCATCTTGAGCTGTATAAATGAATCATCAGCACAGCGAAACCACAAAATGACAGCAGCTTCCCTAAAAGAGTATCTCTATATATATAGCTGCTAAACTTGCATGTTTCTGTTTATAAATAATCAGTAATAACTGACCGCAAAGTGACACGGCCTTCTCAGCAGACAGCTCCTAAAAAAAATACTTGTTCTATCTCTCATTTTTTCCTGGGATATTTTAAACCAGACTTTTGGACCTCCATATATACTATTTTAACTTAAAGTCCTGGTACTAATGTGTGTGATCAGAGTATTTTCTGAGTAAAAAGGCAAACAGAACAAAGCTTTTCTGAAGAAAATGTTGATACTTCTTAGGTGTATCTAAGGTTATTATGCTATCTGGGAACTGCACTGCTACTCTGTAGCTGTTTGGATTTAGTTTAGTTTACTTTTCTAAGGCAGGACAGCGTATGTCACTGCAGTATAAACTCACTTTGAATCCTTTAACCTGCTTCATCTGTATTTTTTAAGGGGCTATGTTTTCAAAGAGTCTGGATTTGTAGAAGCATGATGAAAATTGGTCACTGGTGGTGTATACAGATGGCAAACCCAAAGCATTGCCTCACAGAGGGAAAGTCAGGCAGAGCCTAGTCCTTACTCGTGCTGATGGACAATGACCAGCTGACCAGTTAGCATGGATGTAGCTGGGAGTGAGACCAAGGACATGCTGCACCTGCCCTAGACAAACTAGTGATGGGTGAAGTGGGAGCAGAGGACATGAAGTGGGGAGAGGAAATGGCTGGAGTGTGGTGGGGGAAGACCATGAGGGAAGAGCTTAAATGGCTGCAGTGGAAGGGGGTGTGTGTGTGTGTAAGGGCATGGGGCACAAATCTCCAGAAAAGCAAGTGATGCTCCTTCTGCTGCTCATTGAACAGCTTGCTGTCAGGTGGCTTTACTCAGTGGATGCAAGGAATGCTTTTGCAGCAGTTGGTAGGTACAATCTTTTCAAAGACATCAAGCCTCATTTCCTACAGTTACGCTGTTTCTGAGTCTGGTAAATGTCTTGGTTATTTACTGGGAACTTGTCTGGCTTTTGTGACCAGGGTTACCATTAAAGATTCCCACCTCTATTGCGTAAGTAAGTCACTCATATAGTAATAGCCTGAACTTAGACTTAATAAATTAACATAGGTCACCCAATCCAACAGCCCTTCTGTCTGGTTGCCATACAGTGAACTGGAAAAGGAAGGACAGAAATAATTTTACAACTCATGAGATCAGATTCTCATAGTGAAGTGCATGGGCTCCAGAAAGCAAGACCCATGGTTGCACAGCCCAAATGTAGGAGTTTACTGTAAATGCAGATGAGTTCTTTCTTTTCACTGAGAAGATAGAAAAGCACAGGGCAGTAACTAATTTTAGTTGCATTATCAGCCTTTCAGGTTCATGGATAACAGGACTGCTCAAGGAAAACCAGGCAGCCATGTGTAGGGCTGATAGCTATAGAAACCCTTGCAATGACTATGTTGATCAGGATACAGAAACTGTTAAGACCATTACAGATTGAAATATGGGGCTTCCTGATTTGGGTTTTTTTTTTTTTTTTTTTGCTTTTGGTTATTTACTGAAGTTCACAGAATCACAGAATGGTTGGGTTTGGAAGGGACCTCTGGAGATCATCTAGTCCCACCCCCCTGCCAAAGCAGGTTCACCTAGAGCAAGTTGCACAGGACTGCATCCAGGGGGGTTTTGAACATCTCCAGAGAAGGAGACTCCCCAACTTCTCTGGACAACCTGTTCCAAAGCTCCCTTATAGTAAAGAAGTTTTTCCTCATGTTTAATCAAAACCTCCTGTATTACGGCTTGTGCCCATTGCCCCTTGTCCTAGCTCGGCCACCACTGAAAAGAGTCTGGCCCCATCCTCTTGACACCCACCCTTTAGATATTTATAAACATGAGTAAGGTCCCCATTAATTAATTAAGTTGCTGTAATGTGGTGGATATTGCCTGCACAAGAGAATATGTGCAAACCAAGCATATGACACATTCCCAATGATTGCAGTATATTAACAGGTCTCATCATCTATATGTTTCATTTCTCCATAGTAGATGCCAGCATGATCTCAAAACCTGTTGATTTTTCATCTCTTAAACAATATTCTGAGGTCTTCTGTATAACTGAGGCTGATACTAGTTAGAGTTCATTAATTATGTTAGGGTTAAATAAAAAATGGTTCTTACATGTTTCCTGTGATAAATAGCTGTTTTGGGCTTTTTGCTCAGTCATTATTTGGTTAGTGAGAGCACCACAAAGTCTGAGCCTTAGGCTGGTGCTCCAGACCAGGGCTACTCAGCTGAGGTTTACAAAGTCTGGGGAGGGGAGAATATTTTACTGAGGTCTGCTAGCAGGGACCTGTGTGCTGACTCCAACTCTGGCAGGTCAGCAGGACCTGGGATAGCAATGAGGCAATGCATGACCACAAAAATGAGCTGCAAAAACGATTAGAGGGATGGAACACCTCTCCTGTGAAGAAAGGCTGAGAGAGTTGGGTTTGTTCAGCCTGGAGAAGAGAAGGCTCCGGGGAGACCTTATTGCAGCATTTCAACACTTGAAGTGGGGCTATAAGAAAGATGGGGACAAGTCTTTTAGCAGGGCTTGTTGCAACAGGACAAGGGGTAATGTTTTTTTAAACTGAAACAGGGTAGATTTAGCTTAGATGTAAAGAATAAATATTTTACAATGAGGGTGGTGAAACAGTGGCACAGGTTGCCCAGAGAGGTGGCTGGAAACATTCAAGGTCAGGTTGGACAGGGCTCTGAGCAACATGATCTAGTTGATGTCCCCTGCTCACTGCTAGATGACCTTTAAAGATCCCTTCCAACCCAAACCATTCTATGATTCTCTGACAGCTGCTCTTTGAGGGCTCAAGAGACTGGAGGAAATGCAGGGTTGCCTGCAGGAGGCATCACATGTCAGGACAAGGTGCAGGAAAAAACTGGCTTTTGGTCCAGTTCCAGACTGAAGTCCTTCACTAGATTTCCTTCTTCTAAACAGGTAGATGCCAACATTGCCACTATTCATACCCCATTCCTTACCCATTCTGCTCATGAGCCTGGATGCCATATTCTGCTTGTATCTGTTAATTATTTATACTCCATTGCAAAGAGAGCCTTAATGTAAACTGTGACACCAAGATGGACGTTGTGGAAGGAAAGGGGAATCAACCCATTTGTGATTCACAAGCGATCTGGGAAATCACAAAAGATTTATGTTGTCCATGAAGAACTTGCTAAACCACATTACGTGAAGATTGCAATTATTTAGCTGCTGACTATGCTGCAGGACACCTTTTGTTACCCATGAGAATTTTTTATTTGAGGTAGAGCGTGAAATAGTCATGTGAAGACATGAGTGCGTGCAAACCACCATTTGTCAGGAAAAGGGAAATTTAGTCATATATTTAGCAGTCATTTCCCCTTTTTTTGGGAAATCCAAATGCATATTTTTTCTCTCTCTCCATGTCTCTGTTTCTTTCATCCTCACTCTACGGAAGGAACGAAAGGTGGGACTAAAATGTCATTTGGTTCTGACACAAATATGATTGGGCAACGAGAGACAAATTTCCGCTGTGTGTTGAGCTAAACCCTATATAAGATCCTCACTAGCAATTTTCAGTCTTATGTCTTTTCATGAGAAGCTAATGGCTGAAAGACTGCAGAGCCACAGGTAAGTGAATCTGATGGAAATCTGGGAATGAAAACCTCCCCTAATCCCCTACAGATTGTGTAGGGTTTATGGAGATTGCTAGATGCTAAAACAAAGGGACCAGAAAGCTCTGAACAAAATAGCCAAGTATTTTCATCAGGCAAAGGATCTAACAATAGATAAACCCCCCTGTTACAGGTTATTACGTGTGAACCATGGCCCTTGTTAACACCACAGACAAAGCCACTAGCACCTACTCTAGGTGTAGCCCTGAGAGGGGCTACAGCTCCATGCCAGTGCCCAGGAAACCCTTGCAGATGTAGTAGTAGGGGAGATGATCTGTGGTTGTGAAATAGTAGTATTGAGCAAGAGGTTGGCTTTGTGGTGTTGTAGAGACGACAATAAGCTGGAAATAGTTTATTATAGTCAAACTATCAGATGTCAGATAAATATAGCTACTAGAACAGGGAGAAATTTGGATTAAAACCTCATTATAAGTACAAGCATGATGGGATATACAGAAGATGCCTGAAGGTGAGTACCTATGAATATGACTGTGTTATATTGGTAGAAATATGGTTTTGCTTTTGGATGCAATTTAAAGTAGTTGTCTAGTCATTTAATATTCATCCTCTGGGACAATCATAACATCAGGCTAATGTTAAATGCATGCAATTTACACTTCTGTTTACAAAATGGAAATAGTATGTATCACCTGCATATGTGCACTGTATTGCACATAAATACCTTACCTAGAGCATAAACTGGTGCCTATTATATGTAGCATGTTTGATGTATTTTTGCCTGTGGTAGACTGAGATAATGCATAATCAATCAACTGAGTAGCAGCAGCTGAAACCTCATGGCAGACTCAGAAGCATTCAGTGATACACACAGAAGCTGCCTTGCCTACAATACAGATGACAATTAAGGAAGGACTGACAGCAGATACTTTTGTTTTCCCTTAGTGTCACCATGTCTGATTTTTAGTTCAAGTTGTTCAGGATTTTCCACATCTTTTTTTAGCACAGATGGTGATTTTGTCCATGCTGAAAACTCACTTGCACACCAACAGCAAGATGGGTGTGCATGCCATGGGAGTCAAAGTTCTTTGTCCCCAGAGAGACATTGTTTGGAGACTTTGAAAGCATGTCTCTGGTTATAGCAGGAAGTTTGCCTGCAGCCTGATCTATGTTAGCTGGTCTGTTTTGGTAGCCACAGTGGGGAAGATAAAGTGACACAGATCCGTAATGAGGTCCATACAACCTTGGGAGACACCTGAAGGGACTGCTTAAGAGAGCTAAAGTTTCTCCTGCTCCATCTTTGCTCTTGTGTGCACCCAAGCTACTACACTACAGCTAACTTGAAGAATCTGACCTGTGCCTCAGTCACATCTTATTGCAAAATAAGCAGAGCTAGATTTTTCCACCGGTAGCTGTTGCACTGAAAAGCCATGGGGACAGCAGCATCTTGTGGTATGTTGCTTGCATATCCTGGAGTGAAAGGAAAGGGACAGAAGTGATGTGCTTGTGCCAAGCTCTTGTGCCACAAGTCAGCCCCCATAAACTAGTGATGAAGAAGCCTTTCGGCTCACTAAGGGTGAACCAAAGTTCACCAGGTCTGGAGTGAGAAAAAGATAAGTTAACTCTTAAGTTAATGTTGAGTATTTTCATTGTGTCTTCTGTCTTGTAGTAAACTTTCCTGTAGATTTGAAGACGCTTTCCCTTGGTCTTCTCCTTCTGATTTCCTCTGGGAAAAAATGTGTGGTCTTTTCTTTGTCCTAGTGATGTTCACAGCAGGCACCTCTGCTTTCAGACTCCAGCAAGTAAAAAGCACAGGTAAGGGCACACTTTTTTTTTTTTTTTTTTCCTCCCTCTACCTTCTTTTTAATGTGCCTGGCTGACAATAATGTAAAAATATCTCTTATTTATATAGAAAACTGCTCAGATCACACCATGTTTTTCAAACACTACTATGAACTGCATGGAGAACCTGTGGTTCTGAAATGCCCTTCCCCCAGATATAAACATTTGGATTTTTCTGCCTTGAACCCTAATATCACATGGCATAAAAATGGTTCAAAAACCATGATATCAGGAAGAGATGAAGATCCAAGAATCTGGGCAAAAGGAGATGCACTCTGGTTTTTACCAGCAATACTAGAAGACTCGGGAGTATATATCTGCACCAGAAGGTGGGTATTTAAAAGAAAATCCAGTGCGCTCACAAGATGACTATGTCTAAAATACATTAGCTCAATTCTAAACTCCAGTTGTTTTCAGAGCGTTTCTGGATAAGATCATTTCTTCAATGACTGACTTAGAGAAAAAAATGTGGAAAGTCAGAACTCTTAAATGCATTGTGTGTCACCCGTAGATACATATACTGAAATCTGGATAAATCGTGACACAGTGTTGCCACTGTAGCTACAATCTCACAAGGAAATAGTGTACATGAGAGTTCTAGCTTATTTATGTACTTTAACATGTGCTTTAAGCTTTTTATTTCATCCTTAGGTCCCAAGCATTAGGGGTTTCACAGTCAAGGCCTCTTTCAAAGAAATAGCAGAGGGTTCATGGCACACCTGCTATTGTTCAGGTGGGCATGTTCCTCCTCCTGAAAAATTAAAATCATGCCATAGCCTAAGGGTGTACAACAGACTTGGTGTCCAAAAAAGAAAAGACTGAAGCTCCAAGGCAGACGTGTCAGCAACATGTTTACATTGTGACAAAAAACCCAGTACCAGTGATTTACGAGCATCCCGCCTGGTATGACCTCAGTCTGAGAAACTGCTAAGGCCTCTTAGAAACTGCTAAGGAGGGAAATGGAGCCGGGAGGAAACCAAAGGTGTCACTCAAGTTCCCCTCTTTGCTGGTGGGTGCTCACCTCTCCCCACTCTGTCTGCAGGAACTCCTCCTACTGTGCCGAGGTCTCCATTCACCTCACCGTCGTGGAGAAAACAGCTGCTCGGGAGATTGCCTATCCCCAGGTCCTCTTTACTTTCACCTCTGGAAAGATTGTTTGCCCTGACTTGTGGGATTTTACACCAAATATGACAAGCTTGGAGCTCAAGTGGTATAAGGTAGCACTTTCACCTCCTCTTTGTCCAAAGTCTGATCCCAACCTGTTTGTAAAGGCACATGCATCTCCGCTGTTTCTCCTGAACCTGGTGTTGTTAAATCCATGAGCACAGCATAATATACTGAGAATTTTGGGGCAGATGTATGTATTTTAAGAAAGGTTCTCTGGGATGGACTCAGCACAGGGTGAAGTGCTCCATATGTTATATGCTCTTATAGGCAGTGTAACTATTTTTAAGGCTAGATTACTTATCCTGACTCCAGTGTTTGCCACTTCAGATCAAGCCCTTCTCCTTGGTGCTGTGCTTCTTTTTATGGCCCCTCTGGTGAGTTCCATAAAGTAAGACCTCCCAGTGATGCTTCCCTTGTGTGAGCTGTTCAGATGGGGTAGCATTCATTAATCAGCTGGAACAGAGCACTTGGAAGTACTAGACTCATCACACAATACTTATAGTGTTCTCTTGCCTAACTTGCCAGTCCATGGCTTTTCACGTAAGGAAGCACAATTTTGCCTGCAAGGTCAAATATCCTTCACATGATCATCTCAGCTGTACAATCTCACACTGGGCAGCACAAGATTCTTTTTATATTTTCATCATACCATGGTTTAGCTTTTATTTACACTCCCACTATGGTTGCCTGATGCAGCTATAGGATAGATAGCTTACCATAGGATGCAACACCTAGGCTGGCTTCCTGCAGCAGTGCCTATGCCAGGATTGGTACCATACCAGCAAAACATCTCTGCTCAGGATTCCCTTCAGGAGCAGGCTATAGCCCACTTTAGCTGAGTAAAAGCCTGCCCCTCTCAATATGGTTCTTGTTACAATGGTCAGAAAGAGCTAGCCTGCCTTCATGGAAAAGGAACATCCTTGCTCCTAGCAGTGCTCCAACCCATGTATGAACAGAGCCTTGGTGATACAGAACAAGAGTTTATCACAGTTTATGAGATCATGTAGGGTAACTAATAGTTTTGTGGAACTTGCATGATGACTACGATGTATTTATCTTGGAAGAATGGCTTAGAATATTACTTTTATGAGGTCATGTATGGAAAGTAATAGTGTTGTGAAAACCTTCATGGTTACTAAAATGGTTTTGTCTTAGAAGAATATGTTAGATGACTACTCTTAAGAGAACTCGGCAAAGAGCCTATTAGATCTTTTCCATCCTAAAATGTGCTTTTTATTGAAAAGCTATACACACACATTATAGATAGATTAAAATAGCCCTTCTTCACGCTTCACTTAGTGCCTCAGAGCATTTTAGAGGTGGATACACATGTGAGAAACTTGCCCTTCGGTGGGCAAGTGGAACTGCTCAGATTTCCTTGTGATAAGTGAAATTTTAATAAGAGAGACACAGGGATAAGCAATTTTGTCAGGAAGTTACACAGAGTGTCACCACACCTGCCTGAGCCATAACCACCAGCTGCTGTCCTCTCTCCAGGATGGTCTGCGTTTGGAAGACAACAATGGAAAATACGTAATTCTGAAAGGTTCATCTTCCCTCATCATGACTTCTGTGCTGCCAACAGACGCTGGCTATTACACCTGCAAGACATCATTTCCACATGAAGGTGTGACGTATGAGATCACCAGAACAATTCAACTGGAGACTGTTGGTAAATATGGACCCCTTAAAACACGACAGCACTTAAGAAAAATCGCTTCTTTCTCAATGAAACAGAGGAGAGGAGCTCGTACTCGGCCTCTCCGCACCGCCAAGGACGGGGGGACGCCATGGGGGCTTGCTTGGGCACTGAGGAGCTCCCCACAGCACCCTGGCAGGGCTGGGGTCACCCCTTCGCCTGACTCGCCGCAGGTTTGCGGGTGGGAGAACGCGCTGTTGCCAGCGCCGGTGGCTGTCAAACCGCATAAGGGATGTCTTGGAGGGAGGGGGGTGTCACTGCAAAGGGCTGCAGAGCCCTTCGGAAGCACAGCACTTGCTACTCGCTCGGGGCGGGGGGCTCCCGCGGCTTCGCGAACGATCAAACCGCCGGCTGAGGGAGGAGGGTTGGGGGACTGGAGG
>NW_010337660.1:14218-21792 GCF_000700745.2 Antrostomus carolinensis | reverse complement strand
GGCCGCCGGTAGCGCGGGGTTTGCTGGAGGCAGCCGGGGCATCCAGCCGGCTGTGCTTCCAGCGCTTCGGGCTCTGCGCTCTGGCGGGTTTGTGCTGCCAGCCTTTCCTCTCCTCCGTCCCACGATTATTTCCTGCTCCTGTTTATTTCCCTTTTCCCCCTAAAACGGAGCGGCTGCCCCTTAAGCATTCCTACCAGTAGCTTTTCCTTCGCCAGGCTAAAGGGCAGGAAAGTCTCCCCAGAGCGCAGCAGAGCCAGGGCCGCTGCGGAGGTTTCTAATCCTTATCTAATCCCCGTGGGAGATCAATGGAACGATCGATCGCGGCCTCCTCCAGCGCTCCCTCGCCCCCGCCGTCGAGGAGCGATTTAGCCGGGACCCCAGAGCCGGTAACAGCCCTGCGGCCAGGTTTGGGCTCTCACTTGCAGGTAACCCGGCCAAATGCAGAGCAGGGCACCCAGCAGCACCTCCACCCCTCCTCGGCTGCAGCCCACCCTGGCAGCAGACCCTCTGGGACAGGCCCTTGCTGAGCACCTGGTCTGCGTTTCCCGGTTTATGTACCCAAAATAGTCGTTGGGGCGTTAGCCACGGCACGGGTGGGCCCGTGGAGCCGGTGGCACGTTGTCGCTCGCATGGTTTTTGGGAAGTGTTTCTTCAGGTTGTAATGATTCCTGGCTGCTAGTCTCTGGTGCTGGCATGCATTGGCCCTGCTGTCAAAGTAAGGAAAATGCAGTTTTCCTATGCTTTTAAGGTGAAACTGTGTTCAGAAAAGAAATTAGTTAGTATGGGTAAAGGAGGTGGCCTTGGAGGAGTGGATGTGCGGTTTAGTGGAAAGCTTTGTTGTGAGAAAGGAGATGAAGGATGAAATGTAACCCCTCATCATCTGTGTTTCCCTGTCTGGAAAGTAAACACCTGGCAGTGAATGGGGAAAAGCCGGTGCATGGGTTTTTCACGTTAAAACAGAGCATGGTAGGTGAGGAGCCGAGCAAGAGAGGAGCTGAAAGGACAAAGTTTATGATTTTTAGGCAGGTGTAAAAATCTTGAGTTCGAAGTAGTCACGCTGTTACAGCAAAGACTGTTTTTGACATAAAAGCTATTCTCTAATTTTCACAAAATTTAGAAGAAAATCGGTATGACTCCATTTTTTCCGCTGAGTTCTCACTCTGTTTTAGTGGCTTCTTGAAAGCAGAAGTTTGTCTTGTGACCACTCAAAACATCTGCATGTTTACAAATATTGTTGGAATACCGTAAAGCTGAGCCTTACCTTATGCAAGAAGTCATAGTGGATTCCACAGGGAATGGTTTCATGACTAAGAACTGCTAACAGCACTTATGGTTTCCCCTTAGAAAGTGAATGTTTCTCCAGGATGCTTAGCACCAAAATTAAAACCCACTATTTGAGAGAAATTTGTTTTGGCAAATACTCCTAATTTCCTCAGTGTCTGTAGCAACAACATACTTCTTAGCAACCATAGGTGTATTTTACTCACTTTGAAGCTCCATTCAATTATCTGTTGACTCAAAGGTGAGAATGGCCTGGGGTTTAGTGACTTTTAATTTTTTTTTGGTTGGTTTTGAAAATCTGTTGTTTAGAGGCTACTTTATTTCATTATCCCTTTAGCATCCACCCCTTTTTTTAGCAGTTGAGACTTCCTGCCATTCTTTATGGCCCTTTTGGGTAAATCCTAGGGTGTGCTTCATAAAGTGCTGTTACAGGTGTTGAGTTCACCATCTCTAATTAGGATACAAAAGTCCACACGTTAAGATTTGCAAGTTGCCTAAATTGTGGAGCAGTATTTTTCAGAATGGAGTTTAAAGGATTGACATTAGAGCCATATTATTGAAAAAAAGAAGAAATGCAATAGTTACTCTTAAGTCCTCAACCAGGTGTAATGATTCTCATCAGACCCCCACTAACTATAGTGCTCGAGTTTTCTCACTAATGTCCTGGAATTCCAAAGTAATGCTGCGTGTTTCTTGCTGCTTGTTATAACCACCTGGAATGTAAGGGGCACCAGTATTCAATCAAAATGCATAACAGTGAATGAAGCCTCCTTAACTTCATGCTTTACATGCTTGTATAAATAGAAAGACAAGAGAGACAGTATTTTCTGCATGAAAGTCTTTCATATCATGTATATCACATGCGTTAGCTGTCATTTGAAAGCTGCCCACAGCAGACTATGTGAGGGGTTTGATTGATTGTCTCAGTTCCTGATTTTTTCTTTTTTTTTTTTTCTCTTTTCCCCTGTTTAATCAAATTAGAAGTTTTGGAAGAACTGCCAGAAACACGTGGGAAAACAGCACGGCGTTTCTTCTTTAATTTAACTTCCATCCCTAATGAGGAGTCTATCACCTCAGCTGAACTCCAGATTTTTCGGAAACAGGTGGACGGAGCCTTTGAGAACAACAGCAGCTACCATCACCGTATTAATATTTATGAAATTATAAAGCCAGCCACAGCCACCTCTAAGGACCCTGTCACAAGACTTTTGGACACCAGGTTGGTGCATCATAATGCAAGTAAATGGGAAAGTTTTGATGTAACACCAGCTGTTTTGAGGTGGATTGCACATGGACAACCTAATCATGGGTTTGTGGTAGAGGTGGTTCACTTGGACAAAGAGAACAGTGCCTCCAAGAGGCACGTTAGAATTAGCAGGTCTTTACATCACGATGAAGATAGCTGGTCTCAGCTCAGGCCATTATTAGTAACGTTTGGGCATGATGGCAAGGGACACCCGCTTCATAAAAGAGAAAAGCGTCAAGCGAAACACAAACAGCGTAAACGCCACAAATACAGTTGCAAAAGGCATCCGTTATATGTGGACTTCAATGATGTGGGGTGGAATGACTGGATTGTTGCCCCACCGGGGTATAGTGCCTTTTACTGCCATGGGGAATGTCCTTTTCCACTGGCAGATCATCTAAACTCAACAAACCATGCCATTGTTCAGACTTTGGTCAATTCAGTGAATTCCAAAATCCCCAAGGCTTGCTGTGTTCCGACAGAACTGAGTGCTATTTCCATGCTCTACCTTGATGAGAATGAAAAAGTTGTATTAAAGAACTATCAAGATATGGTTGTGGAGGGTTGTGGGTGCCGCTAACACAGCAAATATATTAGACAAATGCAAAAAAAAAAAAAAAAAAAAAAAAAGCTGACACTTTAATATTTCCCAATGAAGACTTTATTTATGTAATGAAATGGAAAGAAAAAAAAACACAACTATTTTGAAAATATATTTATGTCTACGAAAAAGTTGGGAAAACAAATATTTTAATCAGAGAAATATTCCTTTAAAGATTTTAAATGTATTTTAGTTGTACATTTTATATGGGTTTAACCCCAGCACATGAAGTATAATGGTCAGATTCTTATTTTGTATTTATTTACTATTATAACCACTTTTTAGAAGAATAGCTAATTTGTATTTATATGTAATCAAAAAGAAAAAAAATATAGGGTTTGTACATAATTTTCCAAAATTGTAGCTGTTTCAATTGTGTGTATTTAAGTTGAAAAGAATACATGGAAGGTTACTATGGCAAAGTGCATAGCACATTTGCTTTCTGCTGTGCTACTGTTAAGGTCACAAGTTCAAGTCCAGAAAAAAGTGGATAATCCACTCTGCTGACTTTCAAGATTATTATATTGTACAACTCTCAGGAATGCTGCAGGGTGGGCTGTCCAATCCATGAGAACTGGCATCCTTTTTAGGTGGAACATTTGGATAAGAACCAGACGTTGCTGATCTGGTATAAATACTGCTATTCCCGACTAATTTGCAGTGTGAATATCAGAAGGGCCAATAGAAATCCCATGGGAGGCGGGGGTGGGGGAAGGCTGAATCTTTTCTAGACCTACAGAAAAGTGAATGTTTGATGTTTCCTTTAAAAGTCATTCCCTTAAAAGTCCTGGCCAAATATAAAATAATAAAAACTAAAATGTCATCCTTTTTTTTTTTTTCTCTTTCTCCTTGTGATTATGTACACTAAAGAGGAATAATTATCTTATTTGTACCGGCCCTTGTCTTTAACAGTTGGAAAAGCGTTGCATACTTCCTCACCTCAGATGAGAGCTCACTTCTGTGGAGTGTTAGAGTGAAATTAATCTTCAATTTTTTGCCCTACATACAGCAAGCTGTTGTCATATGCAGCCTCCTATCTAACCTCAGCTGACAGTTTTGCTGTTTTGCAGAATAGTTTGTCTTCCTTTCCAGTGTTTTGTGTTCAAAAGCTTTTTTTTTCCCTCCCCAAATGTTTAAATTTATTTCAAATAATAAATCACAGCACTGATATTTCTTTCTGAAAAGTCCAGTCTGTAAGAAAAAAAAAAAATGGTTCACTTGTGCAGTCATCACAAGGATAACTTGTGCTGACATCTTACTTTTTAAATTCTTCACATAAGGGGCAGAAGTGTGACTTGCAGTTGGTAAACAGCATTAAAGCTTAATACTTAATTGTGCCTGTTGTGCGTTAAAAGGCTGGTATGACAGTCGGGGGACTGGCTGTAGGATGTGGGACAAGCACACAGAGGCTAGGTTGCTTGTTGTGGTTGTGCTGAAATTATAATAGAGTGGGGTAGTAGCTTAAATTTGCTTCTTGGTGATCTGCTGCAAAGCACACTGAAGCCAAGAACAGAATGAAATGGTGTTAGGCTGCTAGTGGCGAAATTGCTGCTTATTTCGGGAGCTCTCCAGTGTCTTTAGTGGATATGTGACTCTGTGCTGATACCTCCAGAGGTGTCAGAACCCCCTTGTGCTCTGTGATAGATCCATTTCTGGATTTGGTGAACTGAGGCAGCACTTCTTAAAGCCATGTTGGCCATTTGGAGACCTCTCCAAGGTGACTCTGGGAACCTCTGATTTGGACCACCTATTAGCCTAACTTCTTATTAACAGAAACCTCCTCTTACTCATGGACCCCCCCAGACTCTTCCTTTTTTACCAGAATCATCTGGGTTAGAGCAAAGGTCCTGAATAGGTTTGTTGATCAGGAAGGTTAACTTGATGATGTCTTACAGGTGTTCTTACAGAACAGTTCTCTACTGCTAATCATCACAAAAAGCAGCGGGTATAGAGGATAGGAGAGAAAAAACTTAATTTCCTGTTGGCTGCTTCCATTTTTGTCTTGTGAGCTTAAAAATATCTTAGGCTAAGTGTAAGTTTCTGTGGCGAGGTAAAAAGTGATATATTTCTGTGGTACCACCGGTATTTTTAATAACTAGAGAACAATCCACTGCTCTGCAGTTTGGCTCTGCTTGTTTTTGAGGTAGCTGATGTTATTGGTCACGCTGATACTATACAGCAGCCTGGGAGTTCGCTGGGTGGACAGTGTTTTCAAAAGACCAGTGCTATTTTGTTGGCTCATGTTTTTAGAAGGGAGCGTCGTATGTGGAGAAGTTTAGTTTGCCTTTTGCTTGTTGCCAGCTTTACTGATGGTGAGTGAGTTGGTGGCTGTTGCTTTGGGAAGGTTGTCAGTCCTGGGATATGCCACAGTGAAGGTTCTTCAAGAATTTATCGGTTGTTTGCGACGCATGGTTGTGCTAGTCAAGTCACAGCAGCACTAGTGACTTGCAGTCAGCTTTTTGCACATGGCAGCCTGCAAAAGCTGGGCATAAAGTACTGAAATTTTGAAGATTGCACCATGTGTATGAGCAGGAAAGGTATGATCCCAAACCTGCTGAATTCAATAAAGACCCCATGGCACTTCTAACCACATCCTAAACTCCGCTGTTGAAAGGCTTAAGTTGCACAGCTCCTGGCCCTTTGTATGTAACTAGACTGAGGGAGGCTTTTTACAGAGTGGTGACTGCTTTGCTTCTCTAAGGCACGAGAACACGTTGATGCTAATCTTCTTTCAAAAAAATTGGCTATGGTGCTTGTCTATGCATGAGCAATAGCTGGCTCATGGCATGATGCCGCGTTCTTTGTAAAGGCAAACCTCCTGTTGCTTGACAAAGAATTGCATCCTTAGTAAAATACACCGTGAGACCAATGTGTCGTTGTAACCCGATTAAGACCTACTCTTGTAAGCATTTCTGTACCTGCTTAGTGTTAGTCAGAGAATCATCAGTTCCATCCTGATTTTGAGGAGGAAATATGCATATGTCAAGCTCAGCAGGTCAATAAATTCCTGCAGAATTGATTTGGTAATGTATCTTTAAATCCTTAACTCTTAACCTCTCTCTCTAGATGGGAGATGTGAGAATGCTGCATTGAGTAGTTTGTTCAGGATTTAAAAAAAAAAAAAAAAAAAGGAACAAACGAGACTTTCTTTACATGAGTAGTAGAAATTTTCCTAGAGATCAGTTGGGTTCCTGAACTTTGCTAAATAGGGTTGATGATCAGACAGTCCCGAAAGATTCGGGCTTTCTGGCATCTTCTAAGTTTGGTAATGATTGCTAAATAATCCTAAATACTAAAGGTATGCTGTGACCACAGTACTCCAGTACTTATTTTAGTTCTTTAGTACTTATTAGTGTTACAGTGCTCTAAAAGAAGAAATAAGCCTCCCCCCTCCCCCCCTTTTTTTTTTCCTTTTAAGAGGAGAAAAAGCAGAACATCTGGAAGGCAAAATTGCCTTTGTTACCCTATAGCCTGTTTCCCCTAAACATACTGCTTCTAGGCACTTATATAATCTATATAGGCAGAGATTGTGATAGATAATGTCACCCTTTGTGCATTTCAGATAAGCATCTCTCTAAACACAAATGTGATCAGCATCTCTCCTTGTCCTTTTGAGGCTCACTAACAGCTTTGTCAAGTGGCTTGATAATTTTTGCGCAAAATTCAGTTGGACTTCTGTGGTCAGCAACATGTAAAAATGACGCAGGAGGATCTTCAGTTGAGGTAAGCTCTCCCGAGAGCATTGGCCATTTTCACCGAGCAGCATCTGCTCTGCTGTGCTCACCTGGGCTCATCATCATCAGGTGTTGAGACCTTTCCTGCTCATATGATAATTGGGTTTGGGTGTCCACAGACCATCACCTGCTTCCCCACCCCCACCCCCCACTAGGCAATTAGAGGTCTCACTTGTGCAATCAGTACTGATGAGGCTTGGAGAGGAACATGATTTGTTGTACTCTCAGCTTTGAAGAAGGAGCTCATCTGGACTGCATTTATATTGGACTCACTTTGCACTATTAGAAGAAGATAATTATTGAACTATTTTTTTTGCACAGCTATTCCTAAATTGTTGATTTTGGGGGCTTTTTTTTTTTATTGATTTCAGGAGGCAGCTAATTGCCATATGGCAACTTGATGTTAATGTTTTATGAAGATCAGGAAACAAAAGTTTATGAAAAGCTTTTGTATAGTAACTGCAGAGTTTCAAGAACTGTTTTATACTTCCTGACAGTGCAGGTCTGGCTTAATGGTTTGTTTTTATTGCTTAAGAGTGTAAACCTTTCTTTAGCCGATGTGTGGAAATTATATCCTCATCCCGTATTACGCATTTCTCATTGCTCATTACTCATTCCCAGCTTTCATTTCTGCCATCTATAATCAGAGCTTTACTGTTTCAACTGCATGCAAAATGCTCCTGTCCTTTGCGCACTAAGATACTTTTCCTTA
>NW_010337660.1:0-14165 GCF_000700745.2 Antrostomus carolinensis | reverse complement strand
AAAAAAAAAAAAAAAAAGGGGGGGAGGACAGGGGGACGCGGGGCGGGAGGAGGACGGGGGACAAGCCTACTCTGTCTATATTGTTTTTGTCTGTTTTGGGTGGAGTCTGTCTTAGATTCTGGTTGCTAGATGGTTTCTGTAGTAACAAGCAAAGAAAAATCCAAGACTGAAAAGGCACTTTTAAAGGTGCCATATCTTGCCTGAAGTATTATTTATCTAATTACGGATATGGAATGTTTCTTTTCTTTATGTTAAGGCTGCCCCTTTTGGTAGGGCAGACTGCTGCTATGAGAACTTGATTTGTTGTGTTCTTACAACGTGAGAACCATGAATCTTCTTCACAGTTGACTTAAGCTGCTCAAAATAATGATGAAAAGCCAAAGGCATTAAAGTGTATTTTTTTAAAGACATTATAAATGATTGTCACAGGCACAGCCACTTTGTTTTTTAGTTACATAGGAAAGTAAAAAAGAAGCTAGGTTCAGAAGGACACTGGATTTTACATATTATTGCTGTAAGGAGGGTGTTGGATAAAAGCAACAGTCTTTTATTTTGTTAGACTACTGTGTACAAGGAAAAAAAATCCTAGCTCCTTCAGAATATATCCTTACTCTGATGTACTCCAAATTTTTTGTTTATTTCTCCTAAGAGATTTTGCAGGTCTGTGAGAAAGTAACTGTTTGTGTCTGTCCACTATGTTTGACTTGCTTGGGCAGAAAAAAAAAATTCAAAAATTATTTTAAGATTACTTCTTTCCTGTCTCTCCAGTACTAATCCTTCATTACCTGTGTTCTTGACAGCCTTGTCTGCAACATGCAGTAATGGTTTCCTAAGGTGGAGTTTCCTCTCTTTGTGGAATCTAGTCACCTGTCAGTGCCCTCTGGGATTTAGCAGCCTTCTGTCCACAAACCTTGTGTCAGTGGTCACTTAGAAAAGCAGGTACACTGGTTTTGTCCTGGTTCTGTGTCCTTTACAGAGGCAAACTTGTCCCTGCCCTTCACCAAGAATCTTAGTTTGGGAAGGGTCTGAAGGTTTGCACCCATTGTGTGCAGCAGGAGACACCTCATAACATGAGGGACCATGTTTGTAACTTGCCAGAAGTCTGAGGGCCAAAGCTCATTTGCATCTGTATTTACATAGTGCTGTGAAGGCACTCAGCTGCAGTACCTGCCTGGGCTTGTATTGCCCTTGATAGATGAACAGAGGCTGAGAGTTGTTGGACTTCTCCAGAGGTAGGAAACTTGCAGTAGGTCAGCTTGGTTCTCAGCTCATAAGGCAGGGTAGAGATGAGATGCATTTTTGTTCTTCACAGTTCTTTCTTGTAGGTGCTTCTGCAAAATGTGCTTGGCTGCGTGTGTAGAAATTAGACCAGAGTTATTAATTAACTGGGTTAGGTCTGCAGTGGGGTATATGGGTTTAACTCCAGGAAAGAAGCAGATCTGTGCTTTTTTAGTTGAAAAAAGGCAAGGATTTTTGTGGGAAGAAGTTTGTAGGTGAGGGAAATAGGGAAGGACCCTGCAGGCTTTTGAAGCTGAAAGTGTTAAAAGTTTCTAGAGGGACTTCGGGTAGAGAGATCAGAACAGTGAATTGATAACATTCTGAAAGTTCAGGTTCCCACAACAGCTGGACTGTGACAGATTTACAATTTAATGAGGCTAATAATCCCATTAGAGATTAAATTAAGAAGGTTTTTCTGGGAGATCACCAAGAAAATTATGAATATTGTACTGTAGCTTGGGTTGTAATGGGAAAGCAGTGGAGAGCTGACATGTACTTCTTGCACTGCAGGATACTGTTTCATTCAGTGTGTTTCATTAAAACAGAGCATTCAGCTCCAGCAGTGTTTCACTACAAACAAAAGTAAATGTATTATTATTATTACTACTACTACTATTATTACTATCATCATTGTCATCATCCTGGAAACAACAACATGCAGATTAAACGATGGAAATATCAACCAGATCTGCAAATCAGCACAGTTCTACTGGCTTCGTTCTCAGATGATCCAGTCCTTTTTATTAAAGCAAATCCTTAGAAGGCAGAGTGACCACGTATGAAAAATAATGTGTTTAAAGTAACTACTGACATAACTCCAGTAGCCTGGAACTTGCACAAAACCGTGTTTTTATGGCATCCTGCACACCCTAGTGATGGGAAAGTGTTGTATGGAATAATGACTCTGTAACCACAGACTTCAAAAGTGTAGAATGTCTATGGCATGATGGAAATGGCTGTTTCCACATCAATAATATACACACAGGCATATTGAAGCTTAATTGCAAGGCCAATGGTGATGGAAGGGGGAAGGGATATCTGACTACGGCTGCACCAAACACATGGGCTAAGCAGAATGCCTCTGCTTTATAGCCAGAAACAATGGTTCATTTCATTATAATCTTGACTTTTGCATTTTTCTCATGACATTGATAACTTTGTATGGGACTTCATAGACCAAAGGAGTTATGGACTCCTTAGGAATTAGGGAGAGAGATAGGTTATGTATTATTTCTTACACACATCACTCTGGCTGTTGTTTTAAATTACTCTATTTTAAAGACAGTTCTAACACATTTTTTTCTGCTTGCATTTTCTCTCCTCCTTTGAATGAAAAAAATCTTACTTAAAAGCTCTCTCTCACTTTAAGAGCTCAGGTTTTTTGTTTGTTTTAATGAAGAATCCTGATCTTCTAGTTAACATCATAATGTTAACATGAAGGCAGTTTTGATGTCACAAACTGTTGCTATTGGACCCAGTCCTAAAGCACATCAAAGCTGTTTTCCCAGCCCTGGCACTGTAAATAAGAGGTGGGCCCAATAGCTTTAAGTGAAAAATGAGCTGTTATATTCTGCAAAGTATTGGCATTATTGATACTCTTTTATTCCTGTTGTTCATGAACTAGATTACCAGAATGGCAGGTATGTTGTCATTTTACTACTTTTGGTGTACAGGCTATTGGCATCCTGCAGGATTACTTTAAAGCTTCCCCTACTAGAGTCTTGTGAGGACACCATGGAGCCTGAGATTCTTAAAAGTAAAATCTCCTCACAGTCTCTAGAGAGGAGCCTCAGAATGCTACCTTGAGACTCAAAGATCAGAAGGAAATGGAATTGAAGTTCTCCTTAACCACTGGTATTTTTAAAGTCCATCAACATTTTTTGGTTACTTAGCTTTAGCAGTAACCCATGTTCTAGATGATGTTATTACTCAGGAGAGGATCAAAGACTAATTGATTCATATTTCCTAGTCTGGTGACTTTTTTTTTTAGTTTCATTTTTGGGTGGGCTTTTTTTTGGGGGGGGATGGGTTAGAAATAGTTAATTGTTAACTACTTCTTGACATGTTGGGCAAAGGAGTCTCCCAGGTTTGCAGATGAAAAGGTTTTCATCTTTGAAAACATAACCTAAATGTACCCTAGAGGGCAGAGTCATTTAGAGAGAGATCCTGCACACCTGCTGCGTTACTGATTCATACCCGCTTCAGAGTTCCTCAGTGAGAAGGACCAAGTGCTGGGAAAATGGTTTTGGGAGTGTGAGTGGAGCCTTCTGGTTTTTGTCGGCAGCGAAAGTTGAAAACGTGGCCTGTGACTCTCCTTGTGTGCAGGTTGTGACAAAATAAAATCCAAAAACTCCAACCACAATGAAACAAAAACCTTTAAAAAAAAAATAATCAGTAGTTTGTGAACAACTCTGTATCACCCATCGGACCATTCTGCTGGCAGGTAGCTATTGCAACTCTCACCTAATGGAGGGTCTCAGAGCCTTTTTTGAGGGTTAGATTTAATTTTCAAATACAAGCATCTTAATTTATGTTTTATACCAAAGAAAATAAACCAGGTGCTGCCCTTTCCAAGAGCCTTCTCCTCTTGATACCTGAGCCACACAGTGGGTTACTGACCAACTTTTCCATCTAACTGGTGAGGAAAAATTTGTTGTCAGGTCTTTCTCTGTGAGCTTGAATGTCTGGGAAGGATCTTGGAACGTCTTTTTGTCTCCTCTTATATGTGAGTACTTCCTTCAGGTTTTCAGGTTCCATTCCTCTCTTCTTCACCTCATTCATCTGAGGGGAAGGGAGTGGGGAAAAAAAAGGGTCAAATGCTGGGATACTTTGAAGAGTGTGCCTTTACCAAGCTTTGGTTTTTCTCTCTTCCTGGAACTCTCATTACATGATCCTGGGTTTCTAAGCCAATTGTTAGCCCAAGGCCAAATCCTTAACCTTGGGCTAGATAACAAAAGCACAGCTGAGGTGATCTTGACTCCTTTAAAAAGGCTGTCTACTCTTTGATGCACTCATTCTGAGATGCATAATTCATTTTCGTTCCAAAGGTTGTTCTTAGCATGGGAAATTAGCAACCTCTGTGATAAAAAGTCAGCATGTTAAGTGTGTGTGTGTGTGTGTGTGTGTGTGTGTGTGTGTGTTTTTTATGTTGATCTCTGTCTTCCATTGCATTCCACATCCTGGAGGGTGTTGGTGTGTCTAGGGAGAACCCAAGACTGAATCCTATCTGGGAAGTTTATGTTAACTTCATCAGTTCATACCAAAGCCCAAAGACTTTATGCCAATGATAGGAGTCAGCATTGGAAAATGTAGCTTTCTGACTTGCAGCTCTAAATGAGAGGAGTGTGTAATTGGAGTGTGTGCTCAAGAGAAATTAAGCTGAGGTCAAGTTTATTAATGGATGTTAAAACTGGCTTGTTAAGTACAGCCGCCTTCTGCTATGCAAAGACCCCAAAGGCATGAGAAAGGCCAATGACTGTCATATAGTGCTCATGTCTGGCAATGCTGTGTGCAGAAACTCTTACATCTCCATAGTGTGGAGGCCTGTCCAAAAGGTCCTTTCTGAATTTTTTTTTTCCTTTGGGAGAGGACTCTCTGCTGTATTAGTGAAGTCTCAATGCTACTCTGAATAACTTTGAGGGTTTATTTTGTACTGTAGTTTAGCAAGCCTGATGGCAAGAAAGAGCATCCATGGTGGCTATCGTGTCTGGGAGCCTAGTCAGAAAAGGTGGTGGAACCCACAGCTAAGCTGATAGCAGCAAGACAAGCTTTGGTGGTTAAACCTGTTAAAAGGAAATGCTACTAGTCAAATACTGTGTCGGATAAAAGAGGCAGTGTAGCAGCAGGGCCACCACTTGGGACAGGAGAGACAGCGAACTTGACTGCCACGGAGCTGGAGTGCACCATTGGAAAAGTCCCTCACTGTCCTTGTGTGCTAATTCTCAAATAGCTCTTCTGCGCCTCGCAAGTGTTTTGTAGTGATACATGCCTTAAAGAGTTTGGAGATGCCCAAATTCACTGCTGTTTATCCTGTAGGCTAGAGACAGATAGCTACATTGTATGGTGTAATAACAGGTTTCATCCATTGGTAACCAGTTTGCATGTGGACCAGGTCTGGCCAGTATTAAATTGGAAAGCAAAGATGGCTTTGTGATTAAGGTGCTGGAGTGGGACGCTGGAAATCTGGGTTCAAGTTGTGGGTCAGCCATAAACTCCCTGTGTGACCTTGAGCAATATAATTATTCTGAGACTTCAAAGGTATCTAAACAATTTGGACACCCATTTTCCAGTCATTTTAATTAACTGGGATGCTTTGAAATGCTCAGCTTTAATCTCTCTGTGCCCAAGATTCTCATTTGTAAAACCAGGATAATAATATTTCCTTGCGCATGAAGATGATGTGAGCGTTAATGATTGGGAAGTGTGCAGCTACTCAAAATGCAGCAGATATGGAACTTCAAGTTTAGTGAGGGGGGAGCATGTTGACTTTCTTGTAGGGGGCCTACAAGAAAGCTGGGGAAGGACTTTTCATAAGGGCAATTAATGACAAAACAAGGGGAAATGAGTTTAAGCTGAAAGAGGGCAGGTTTAGATTAGATATTAGGAAGAAATTCTTCACTGTGAGGGTGGTCAGACACTGGAACAGGTTGCCCAGAGAAGCTGTGGCTGCCCCCTCCCTGGAAGTGTTTAAGGCCAGGCTGGATGAGGCTTTGAGCAACCTGATCTAGTGGAAGGTGTCCCTGCTGATGACAGGGGGGTTGGAAATAGATGATCTTTAAGGTCCCTTCCAATCCTAACCATTCTATGATTCTATGACTTTTCCAGGCATGGGACTCAAATACATATATGGGTTCTGTGCACAGGACAAACTTAGCCTGTTTCAGTGAGATTTGTTTACATGCAGGCATAAACTGGGGGATAGTTTCTTACCATGATACATTACTCTTATATTGGTTCATGGGAGATAAATACCACTGCAAGCAGCAACAAAAATATTTACTGAGAGGAACAGTTCATTTATTCAATATTTCATTTAGCTCCATAACAACATCTCGCTGTTTCTTTAGTGTCTTGCCATTCTTTAATAGTGAATATTAAACTTTTACAAGATAAAATGACTAGTTATTAACATTTCCATTTCTGTAGCTTTACTTCCTAACAAGCCATAGTTCCCCTTTAGCATTACCTATGGTTATGTCCCTTTGCCCAGTGTTATGTGATTGTGTAATGAAAAGCCTGTAATGCACATAGGCAGAGGGAAGGGTTAAAAGAGCCGAGGGAGTCTTTAATTCCTTCATTTTCTGACTTTTGTGGGTTTAATACACAATCTTAACATTCCATTAGTAAGTGGTTGCATTTTTTTCTTTTCAATTTAAGAGATTAAAGGTTCCTTCAGATTTTACATTTTTTCACTACTCTCTTAAGTCACGTCAGTTTTGAGTGCTAGGCAGGTGGGAAATAAAAAGCTGTCCTCAGTAACCATTGATGCTCCTCCCAGAGCCGAGTGATGGATGTCTGGGAGATGCCTGTCCACAGGGGACTGCTTTTCCCAAAAGAATATCTACCAGGGTAGAGAAATGTTTTCAAGGCCCTAGGACTTGGGTTCTTCATTGGCCTTTGAGATGACCATCACCTTTGAGTAAAGTGCTTTTCAAACTGCATGCGAAACTGTCCTGTCAGAACATCTGATCCTGCTTGTTACAAAAGTTACTGATGTGTCAGTAGTAAATGTATGTTGAAATGACGTTTCACTATGTAAATATGAAGGAAAGAGATGACTGCTACTCTGAACAGCTTCCACTGAATCAGTTGCATCTGTGACTTCAGTATGAATCAAATCAGAGTCCTTTTCATTGCTCCATCCACTGGCTTGTTATAATGACTGCTCTGTAGATGAGGAAAATCTGACTCTCTCCCTTTTTGTTAGCATTACACTGGGATGGCAGTGGAGTAACTTGTTACTTAGCATAAGGAAGTCTCAAATCTGGCTGTCAAAATATGATCTTCTCTTGAAATTTGATTTTTTTTCAAAGCAACCACAAACCAAGTGCTTCTTTATTGTGCTGACATGTATACTTGTGGGATAGGTGACCAAATATTTCTCTGTTTTATTCTAAAGTCTGTGTTTTGAGCACCCTGAATACTGAATGGCAAATTTTCCTCTAAAACTTCAGTGGAATAAGATAGCAAAAACTCCAGTTGTAGTTTTCACTGAAAACCAACAACGAGAGTTACAAAATATTTGAGGTGGTAGCTGTTATTACCCAAGATTTTCCTATTACTTTGATTTAGTTTTTTTCTGAAGTGAGCAGGTAAGAAATACTGACAAATTATTACTTCATATTGTGTACAAGCAAATATGATCTCTAAAGATTTTGCAGAAGAATATCTATTTTATGATTAGTCAAGTAAATATTTTCAGATAGTCTTACCTTGTAGAATGTGGTCATTTGTCTCTGTCTGGTAGGTGCATAGTTTAAAAATAAAAGCAAACAAAACAGGAAAGAATCATGTCTAGATACCTACCAAAAGTTAAAATGAGCTTAGATAAAAAAAAAAACAAAACAAACTACCTCCAGATTTTCGGGGAGAAAATAATGCATTGAATTAACTGAAAAAGATAAAGCTAAGAACAAAATATGGTAAAGTTTGGGGTTTTTTAGCAGTGTCTCAATTCTGCAAAAACTTAATGTTCTTATTAGCTGTTTTGTATTCTAGGTCAGTGAAAAACCTTTGGACAGAACTTAATTTAGTACATTGTTACAAACTCCGATATCTACCGGATTTATCAGAGTTCATTAACCTTCTGAACAGCGGCATCCCTCATGCGTCTGGGATTCTGGAGAGGGATTTATGGTTTCCTGTGCAAAACAGTGTGAAACTTGGCACTTTCACATGGCCTGAACCCTGACAACTCGAGGAGCACTAAGCAAAATCAAGGCCGATGAGCTCGACCAGCTCAGAGGCAAAGTAAAGGTTTATTGAAACTCATGTGAACCTGAACTAAATTCTGTTTTAAAAAATCTGACCCTAACTGTCCCATCATAACCTGGAGGAAGTTCATCCTGCATGGCGGTTCTGAAGATAAATTCAGTAACGTTTATGAGGTGCTCAAATAAGGGTGGTGGTAGTGGTGGTGTTGCAGGGGGAGTTGAGGTCTTCTAATGTCAGAAGGAGATTGATGACGAGGAGATATGAATGTCTTAGTAGTCGGTGTATGGATAGGAGAAGTTCCTCTGAGTTCCTACTCGCTGAAGAGCCAGGGCAGGCCAGTCATTAGGGCTGTCTGACGGGGTAAATGAGTCACGGTCAAATCAGGCACTCACTCACATCGCTGGGCTTTTTCAGAGCCTGTGCAAACTGCAAGCTCCAGTTCATACTGAAGGGCAGGTTTGCCTTTTGCTTACTCTGCCTTCAGTGGGGTTGAAGGATTATGAGTGGGAATTTGGCCAAAGGTCTAAAAACTACTTGCCTCCTGATTTATAAACCAGCAAAGGTGCTACGTGCAGCTAGTATCCAAGTCCATTAGAAAGGAACTGTCAGGTTCCTAATGCTACTCAGTTGCAGTTCTCCAGATCCTGTCTTTTTTGTAAGAATTGAAGTCCCTGGCAGTCATTGGAGTTGACTGATGCTGGGAATTGGGCCCACAAGGTACAGAAATGTTTCTTCCTTTACTTATTTCCTGGCCTTGCCCTCTGGACTGTCTGGCTTTGGAGCTGTTGTCATTCAGGTAGGTCATGTTATGCCTCTCCTTTCCAGATCCTGAAATGAGCCAATGTTGCTCACCTGCAGGCCCAGGTTGGCTGTAAGTGAACATTTTGGGCATTAGTTCTGTGTTCCATTGCCTCTTCTTTTACACTGTATAAAGTACTCTAGGGATCCCCCACAAGTGAGGCCACAGGTGGATTTGTCAAAATTGACCTCTTTCAAAGTTGCTTGTAATTGTTGCGTTTACGTGGTATGGATTCCAACTGTGATCCTACGGTGTACTTATTTTGCTAGTACCTCAGCTTTTATAAAGTCACAATAGGAATATTCTGCTGTTAACACAGGCAAAAGTCTGGTTATTGAGAAGTGGGTTCATTTTTCTGACACTAGGCTAAACCCTTTTAGGAGAACTGTAACCCTCCCCACATCTGCAGGAAAGGCAGTGTGATGGGGCATAAGAAATTGAGGAGACTTATGGAGTGAATGAGGGACAGCTTTTTGATGCTGATGCTGGATGAGCTGACTTATGGAAGTGCTGTGCTGGACCTACTGGTCATGAGTAAGGAAGAACTGTTTTGGGGCGACTTGACTGCAGTGTGATGAGATGGTTGTTTAAGAACCTGAGGGAAGTGGGAAAGGCAAGCGATATAATAGTCACTCAAAACTTCAAGCATGCGGACTTTGGCTTGTTCAAGGAACTGGTAGGCAGAATCTCCTGCGAGTCTGCCCTGGAGGGCAGAGAGACCCATGAAAGTTGCTTGATCTTCAAGGACAGCCTCCTCAAAGCACAAGAACAGTCCATCCTGATGTTCAGGATGCTGAGCAGGTATAGCAGGAGTCCAGCGTGGCTGAACGGGGAACTCCTGACTGATTTCAAATGCAAAAAGGAAGAGTATGGAGGTGGAAGCAGGGACAAGCAACCGAAGAGGAATACAGAAATGTTGCCTGGGCATGTAGGAACAGAGTTGGGAAAGTCGAAGCTCAGCTGGAGTTGGAACTGATGAGGCTTTTGGAGTGTAAGCAACACAAGGGAGATCAAGGAAGATGTGGGCCTTCTGCTCAATGTGGCAGGTGATGAAAGGCATGGGAAAAGGCTGAAGTATTAAATGTCTTGTCTTGGTCTTTATTAGCAAGATCTGATTTCATACCTTAATGCATAGTGGCAGATACTGAGGGAAGAAGTAGCACCTGCATTAAAGAATTAGAGATCACATAGGCACGTACAGCCCCATGGGGCTGGACAGGATGCATCAGAGGGTGCTGAGGGGCTGACACCATTTAACATCTTCAACAACCTGATCAAAGAGACAGAGTGCATTCTTAGTGAGTGTGCTGGTGACACCAACCCAGGAGAAGTGGTTGATATACTGGAGACCAAGTCTGCTGGCCAGAGGAACCATCTGTGAAGCAAGCTGGAAAAATGGTCCAACGAGACTCTCCTCAAGTTCAACAGAGATAAATGTGAGGTCCTGCACCTGGGACAGAAACACCCCATCCCCAGGCACCCAGGGAGCTGGGAGTCCTGACAGACACCACATCCAACGTGTCAGTAACATGGCTCCTGCAGGAATGAAAGCCAGTGGCATGCTGGGATGCCTGGAGGGGACTAGCTGTTCCCCTCTGCTTGTGCTCACTGGGATGGCACTGGAGTACTGTGTTCAGTTTGGAACCCTTTGGTAGAAATACTGGCAAACTGGAGATTGCTGAGAACAGCTGCGTTGGTTTGGCAGCTGGATTGCATGACACATGAGAAGTGGGAGAACCTTAATTTATTTAGAGGGAATATAATTGTACTCTTCCATGACACAGAAGGAGGTTAGAGAGGAGATGAAGCTAGACTCTTCTCAGAGGTGTGCAATGGGAAGGACAGGAGGCAGCTGCCACAGATGATAGCAAGGGGAAATCGGACTGAATATAAGGGAAAAATTCCTCACGGCAACAGTGGTTTAGCACTTGAGCCCTGAGAAGCTGTAAAATTTCAACTTTTGGAGATTTCCTGAATCTGACTTAGTCAAGGTCCTGAGCAACCTGATCTAACCTGAAGCTGAACCTGCTCTATATGAAGAGGAGGTTGGACAAGATGACCTCCAGAGGTCCCTTCCAACCTCAATATTTCTGAGTTTGTGACATAGAGAAAAAACATTGAGCAAGAGCAATAGATGGAGCAACGTGAATGCAGCGAGTTCTTGTTTCTGTGTATACCATGTTGTTTCTAGTTTATGCTCCATTTAACAAGCAGAGAAAATATATTTCTTTTCTTCCCCCCCACCCCCAAATCATAAAAAATTTGCAGGCAGGAGATCTGCTGCACTATGCAGATTAGGATGTCACATGTTTGTTGTCCAATATCAATGAAATAATGTAAGAAACAGCTGATCATTTATTTCTGGCTGGCATTTTTCTCTCATAAATACTAGTTTTGAATGAATCCTAACAATGAGTTTCAAAAGATCTTAATGCACACAATAGAGGCTATAATGCCAGCTTCGATCTGAACTTTTACAACAAAATATTTGCAGTACAGGATAGAGAATGATTTCAGTAGAAAAATGAAGGGAAGTATTTTGTATTTTTGCTCACAAAATCATTGCAGCATGGATGAGAAGATGATAAAAGGATGTCTTTGACCAATTAAAATAAAAATTAAAAAAAGACAGCAAACTATTTGCAGCCGCTGACACCTGTTAAACTTAATGCCAGAATATCAAGCTTCTGCTGAAATATGTACTGAGTGTATTTTTATGTTTTAAATATGACTTCCCATCTTGGTATTTGCAGGTGCATTGTACTAAAGTGAACACAATCATTTTGTTAATTGCAGTTCAAGCTCATTAGGGAACTATAAAGGCAGAAGAATGAATGTAACCGTGCATTAAATGGTAAATGATTTTGGGGTGGGAAGCAGTCAGGTGTGTTGCCCTAGGCTATGATTTTCCCCAAATTAACATACATAGCAAAGAAAGAAAGAATGAGGCGGGTGGGAAGAAAGAAAGGCCATAGGTCACCAAAGCAAACCTCCCAAACTTCAGTGACACTGAAGGGAAATATTAGTTGAAATGCTGAGAATCTGGCTTGTACTGGCTCACACCAGGCAGTTTTTGTATTGGTTTTGGTTCATTCAGGCCAAATATGGTGAAATCCAAACCAACTCGGCATTGTTTGTGTAGTTAACATGTAACTGCAGAAGCTTTAGAACGTTTCACTGCAGCCTCAAAACCTTTCAGATGTGCAATGTTAATGATTTTCATTACAAAACCATCTTGAAGTAGTGTATGCTTGAGCAAACAGCCAAACATTTCCCCTCAGAGTTTTGATGGAAGACTTGTAAACTTGAAAATGTGTTATTGCAAAGCTTTGCTGCTTCCATCTCCCTACCAGACTCTCAAGCCAGCAGGTTTCCATGGATTTCCAGATGATTGTACAACCATATTTTGCTGCTTCAGAATAATACTTGTCAAGTCAAATGAAAACCTTGACCAACGCTTCAGATCTGAGTTTGAATCTGAATCACAGGGCTTCGATCTTATTGCAATTACTGAAACATGGTGGGACAGTTTGCACAACTGGGATGTTGCCATAAATGGCTATGAACTTTTTGGGGGAGACAGACCAGGGAGGTGAGGTGGTAGAGCTGCCCTTTATGTAAGAGAACACCTGGTATGTATGGAGCTGCTCCTCAGGGTGAATGATGAGAGGGTTGAGTGCTTATGGGTAAGGATTAAAGGTCAGACTAACCTGGGTGACACAGTAGTGGGTGTTTGCTGCAGGCCACCTGATCAGGAGGAGGAAGTGGACAAGGCCTTTTACAGTCAACTGGAAGTAGCCTCACAGTTGCAGTCCCTGGTGCTCGTGGGTGACTTCAGCTACCCCGACATTTGCTGGAGGAGTAACACTGCAAGTCAAATGCAATCAAGGAGGTTCCTTGAAAACACTGATGATAACTTTCTCTCCTAAATAATTTAAGAGCCAACAAGGAAAGGAGTGCTGCTGGACCTTGTCCTGTCAAATAATGAAGGAGTAGTTGGGGATGTGAAGGTTGGTGGCAGCCTTGGCTGTAGTGACCCTGAGATTGTGGAGTTCAGGATCCAGCTAGGAGGAAACAGGGCAGTAAGTAAGACCGCAACCCTGAACTTCAGGCAAGCTAACTTTGGCCTCTTCAGGGACCTTCTTGGAAGAGTTCTATGGGATCAGAACCTTGAAAGAAGAGGGGTGCAAGAGGGCTGGTTAATATTCAAACACCACTTTGTCCAGGCTCAAGAACAATGCATCCCTGTGTGCAAGAAGTTGAGCAAAAGGGGGAGAAGACCGTGGATGAACAAGGAGCTCCTGGCAAAACTCAAACATAAGCAGGAGGTGTACAAGAGGTGGAAGCAAGGACAGACCACTTGGGAGGAATATAAGGGCATCACCAGAGCATGCAGAAATGTGATGAGGAAGGCCAAGGCCCAATTGAAACTAAATCTAGCAAGGGAAGTCAGAGACAACAAGAAGGGCTTCTTCAAATACATCAATAGCAACAGGAAGGCCAGGGAAAATGTGGGGTCACTACTGAATGGGGCAGGGTACCTGGTAACAGAGGACACAGAGAAGGCAGTTAGTGAATGCCATCTTTGCTTCAGTCTTCACTGCCAAGGCCACTCCTCAGGAATCCCTGACCCAAGAGACCAGTGAGAGTCTAGAAAAAGGAAGACTTTCCCTTGGTCGATGAGTATTGGGTTAGAGATCGACTATGCAGCCTTAACACCCACAAGTCCATGGGCCCTGATGGGATGTACCCATGTGGGCTGAGGGAGCTGGCTGATGTCATTGCTAGGCCACTTAATCATCTTTGAGAGGTCATGGCAAGCAGGAGAGGTTCCTGAAGGATGGAAGAAGGCAAATGTCACCCCTGTCTTCAAGAAGGATAAGAAGGAGGACCCAGGGAACTACAGACCAGTCAGCCTTACCTCAGTCCCTGGAAAGGTAATGGAACAGCTCATCCTGGAGGCTGTCTCTAAGCATGTGAAAGAAGAAGATCATCGGGGTAGTCAGCATGGATTCACCAAAGGGAAATCATGCTTAACTAACCTGATTGCATTATGTGACAGGACAACTGGCAGGATAGATGAGGGCAGGACAGTGGATGTTGTCTTGAGCATGGCTTTTGCTTCTGTCTCCCATTACATCCTCATTGGCAAACT
>NW_010337659.1:0-13692 GCF_000700745.2 Antrostomus carolinensis | reverse complement strand
AACAACATAAAATAATCTATAGGGTCAAAGTCCATAAACAAAGTGAGTTTTGGCAAGGAAAAGCATTCCAATTCTTATACTTCTCAGCTGGAGTAATGCATGAAAATGAAGGTCATCAGGAAGAATTGTGTTGTTTGGGGTTTTTTCCAAGAATACTAACCATAACCAAACCTAGTCTCCCACTCACCCCCCAGCAATGGAATTTAGTAGCAACTAAGCAAAGTTAGAACTAAGTTAAGCTTAATTATCACAAGAAAGATCTTGGTGAGTAAAGATTGATTTTGTTTTCTTACCCAGTTTCAAAGATAGACTATCTGACACGTCTAGTGCATAAAATTAACACTGCTATTTTTACAACTAAGCTCCTGCTTTTATCTTTGATGTATGAAGGGAGAGAAAAATACTGTGGAAGGTACAACTACAAAAACACGAAAGCTGAAGAAATCACAAGAAAATGTGAAGTAAAATATGTATTTCAACTGCTCACTTTTCAAGTGGTCAATGATTTAACATGCAGTGCAAGCATTAGTTTGTTCATAGTCATAAGAAGCACAAGACAAACTTTTATAGCTCTGAGTCATAATTTAGAATATTCTTGGCTTATATTTTCAATATACTCAAACAAATATTTCTAAATGTCTTAAGAGATATTTACTGATACATTTTATGGTACTGTATCAGCAGACCAAGCTGTAAGGAAGCAAACTTGGCTCAGTGCATTGAAGGTACTCATTTACTGCAGTCCAATCAACTGTATCTGCACAACCCTCCTAAAGATAATGGGCTTGCACAAACATCACTAAAGAGACTGCAATAAGTGACAGAGGCTCATGCAAATGAAATGGAAGCATCAACTGGGAGCATTTTTAGTACTTCCGAGGCACATGTATGGAAGAAGGCAACAGTCTGAATGTGCACTGCATTGCTACATTTGAGTTAAAACAGCTTAATTCCAAACTAGCATGAAATGTAGTCCTGTCCTCTTCCATCACCAACTAATCCTTCTTATTTTGTCTTATCTCCTTTCCCCTCACATGCAGGCAAACTTGTGGAAGTCACTTGCGTTTGTGCAACTTGTGACAAGTCAAACTGAAGAACTCGTCAGGTTAAATATAAACCAGAGCTGCTCCTTGATCTTGTTCACTCCTGCCACACAAACACTTGTCCTGGCACAAACAGAGAAGAGGAGGCCAGAAAGGCTTCCTCTGGTAGAAGAGAGGTAGACCAGACTGCCTATCATGAAAGGTCTACAGATGCAAGGACTGTCTCTTTCAATAGCAGTGCCCAAAATATCTGCTTAAACTGCCTGTGGAACTTCACTCTTATCTCTTGGTTTCAAGTCAAGGGTGAGCTGATATGACTGTCAGCTCTAAATTGTATTGAAAAACACGTTTGCAATCTTTAAGTAGCTCTGCTAAGAAACTTAGAACTAAAGAGAAAACATTTCTACTACTGGCTTAGCACTTTGCATGCATTTAAAATTTAGAAACATTTTCATATGTACATAAGCTGTTATTTCTTTAATCAAGAGACATTTACCTTGTGTATCTCTATAGTCTGCAGATTCTTCTAAAAGATTCTTTAAATAATCTGTATAAAGAAAAAAATAATATAGAGATAGTTTTGTTAAATAAATAAACAGCAGTAGAACATACTAAAAACTAACTTTTTGCTGTTTATTTGCTTTTCAGGCAGACCTATGCCACAAAGATCTACTACTTAGTCTTTTAAATTTATCAAAATAATAACAAAAGGAAAACTAACATTTACATAATTAAAGTATATAAAGGTATCTCGCTCAGGGAAGAGGTGGTTATTGAAGCAGTGGCGTTCTCCAAAGACAAATGATAACATTGTATATATTAATCCAGAAAGTAACAAGCAAGTGAAAAATAAGTACATACTGCAATCATTTACATTTAAACTGATGCCAAAAATTTTGAAGATGATAGATATTTGCCTGAGCACCTACCTTTTGTCTATAGAAGCCAAGAAAAAAAAGTAGTCCATTACAGAAGATCTGATTATGATTAATATTTTTCAATAACAAAAGTACTATATTCCTTCAATTTTCAAATAGACATTTTTGGTTTTCAGTTATAAATTTAGTTCCTCAACCACGAGATGGCACCCTCAATCCACTGAAGTCTTGGTAGTTTTAAAATCTATTTTACTTAGCTAAAATTAACTCCAAATGCATGACTATACAAGAAAACATCCCCCCCGAGTTTCCATTCCCTGTTTGAGTATTCATCGAAAAATACAATATTCTGTCAAAGATTAATATATATCTTCAGTAAAAAGTCAACCATCTATTATCTGAAAGCTACAGCTTTGAACTGCTTAAAATGGCAAGAAACCAAATCAGAAACTTTCAAAGAAATATACATGTTAGATTGATAATATCAACAAATACTGATTTATAATTACTTTTTAAATGAGGTATTAAGATTCTGGCAGATCTACTGAAAACTAATCAAATGCGGTCTAGCAAGTGCTCAATTTTAGCTTTGCAGTTGTGCACGTTTCATTTAGGAGTGAAATAATTCAACTCCCATATGCCTGCCCTACCCAAATTCTTACTTTTACTCAAGAAGGACCAGGAGCCAATTGTTCCTGCCTTCACAAGATGTCTTGCTTCATGCATGCCCCTCAGAGACCACTCAGTGTACTGTAATCTTTTCCTTATGCAGAAAAAAAAAAAAAAAGAAAAAAAAAGGAATTATGAAACATGTTTCTGCAGCAGAAATGCTACGAAGAGTAAGAAATCTTGTCACAGTTAATGAAAGCTTTGAGAAAAACAGAACTACAGGAAGAAAAATATTTGGCACTGACATTTTCTTTTTTGCCAAAGACCTAAGGGATGATCCAAGAGGGAAGCATGAAGGGCAGGTTGGGGTGAAGGAAGAGGAACTGCCTGGGGTCTCCTGCCAGGAAGCAGGGAGGGAGCCCTGGGAGGTCTGGCTGGCTGGGCCATGGGAACACCCACAGCTTTCTGCTCTCCTCAAAGTTCCATCTGATCATTATCAGGCGCTGGTCATCTGTGTGATCTTTTAAGACAAGACTGACATGGCACGAAAACCTCTACAGCTACCCTCCATAAATACTGCATTCCTTCATGTCCCTCAAGATCTTGTGCTGTAGTAGCTACCAGACATTGCAGTGCAATATTTAGGTGGACACAGATTCTATTAAAAACAAAGTTCATCTTGCTTCACCTCGGGTTATGCTGGTAAGAAGCTGGTGTGAGAGAGAAAAAAAAAATCATCAGGAGGTATTTTGAAAGGAACTGAGAAGAGTTCACATTGTTTTAACTTGGTTTAACCTGGAGGAACCTGTGTCACACACACACCACCAGCTGCCCCGTCCTGCCCTGCCTGCGATGGATGCCCTGCCACACTGCCCAGACACAGCACTCTTGGGAGTCCACCACAAAGCAAACAAGTTGAAGCTTTACAATTGCAACTTGATCTTCATCAGGGCCAGCCCCATGGACTCCAGTGGGAACTTCCCAGTATAAAGAATGAGTCCTTACAGCTTATACAGAAATACCAGCTTCTTAAAGCTGCCAACCACACACTCACCTCTGCAGGCTGGGAACAAGAGCTGAGGAGGGTATAATTTACTCATCTGCAAATGTACTGCTGGCACTCTCAGAAACTGTCCCTAGTACATGAGGCTATCCAATTTAATATCCAAAGTAATTGCACTGGAAACTTACAATCAGAGACTCAGCAAGGGAACTAGCTGTTTCTTGTCATATTCATGCTTTATGACACGTTCCCCAAAAGAACACTGCTTTATATATCACTTAAAAACATTTTTGCGGTGGGTATATTCTATCATTTCAAGCTATATCATCAGTGAATAGAATAGGGAAAATCAGAGATTTTAGAATAACTGCATTCATTTAAAATTAATTTTGTATTACAAGACTGAAGCAGACAATAAAACCTGAAATTGAAATCCTGAAAGTGATAAATACATAATTTTCATCTTAATACTATCTATGTAGATCTGGTAAGCAGAGCTCAATTCATAGCTAAAGCTCAGCTTCAGAGAAGCATCAGAACAGGTATTTTTAGTGTCTTCTGTGAATACACACTGGAAATCCTGTGCTTGCAACAACCTCCTGGAAGTACTGGCTTAAACTATACAGACAAGCAGATTTCACAGACATAAATAATATTACAGTAAAAATTTAGCAAAAATATTCCTAGATAAAATAAATACAAACATCAAATATTAAGGTGTAATGGTATCTACTTGTCTTTCCAAAAAAATTTTCAAGTCTGAAATGTGCTCTGGTTGTTCAGACTAGGAAGACCTTAAGCATACTTTCAGAAAGGTAGACTTAAAAATTAAAATTCTTAACTTTGCTGGATACCCCAAAACACAACAAAAATAAACAGCAAAGCACAAAAGTACTGTTTCTGTGACAAACAAAATTTCTTTACGCCCTGCTTCTACCTGACAGCAGCCAGCAATTCCCTCTTCCTTCTTGCTGGGGGGCAGCAACTATCACTTCTGCTAAAAATTCTCTTCTGCTTCATTAACTACTCTTTGTCTTGGGTTGTCTAGTTTAATTAAGTTAAACTCAATGCGGTCATTCCCCAACATGTAATTGGCCTCAAGTCTGACAACTCTATTTCCAACCTGCAAAGGAGCAGCATGCTCAAAGGCTTTTATTTTTCATCCCCCTCAGCCTCCCCTCACAATACCCCAGTTAAGGAAAATAAAAGACTCCCTCTGCAAATCTTATGTTGAGAAAAAGAGGAGAGAGGCTTATCCTATGACAATAAAGAGCCTGTTCATATTGTACAGTCTGAAATAATCTACTCAAATCAGAGGTTTTCGGGAGGAGAGAATCACTTCTCCTTCATTTCTATTTGAAATCAGAGGCCTCTAATTACTAACCTCCCAAAAACCCATCTAATATTTGCTGTATAGATCTCAGGGCCAGTGTGTGGAGATCTGCAAGTTCACTTGCTGGACTGGAGATGCTGTATAATTAAATAGAAACACAGTTGAGTGACACCTCTCCTCGACTGATTTATGAGTCCACCTGCTCCTGCTTTTGTTAGCACAAAAGTAACTCCACTTCAAAGCACAGCAACAATCTTGTGATGTGACTGCGTAGCAGCAGGTTACCAGTACAAAGCTGCCCCACTGACACAGAACATCTAAATAGGAAGAAATCCCTGCTGACTCTAGCCTAGCAGCTTCATTTCCTGGATTATTTTTGCTCTCCTCACTCACAGATTCCCCCCCGTTTTCTTCCTGGGCAGCTGCTGCATCGCTGCATCTCACCCACTGCAACAAGAGATCCAAATATTTTAGGTGCCCTCCAAAGGTTTTGCAGCACAAGTTTATATAGAGATTGCTCAATAGTACACAGAGCTGCGAGAAGAGAACACAGCAGACAGATCATCCACAGAGATATGGAAGAGTGAGACTATCAAGGAAAATAGAAATGCGTGATACAGATTGAACAGACTGAAAATGAAACAGACGCAAAATAACACCCCCTAACCCAAACATAATTAAATTCTTAGTCTGACCTCTTTTATTGCTCCCATAGAACAAGAAAAAATTACTTTTCCAAATCAGAAGCCAGCATTGCAATCCCATTCCTGTCAACAGCATTCGCATTTGCAAGTGTATTTAAACTCGGCAGTCACAGTATGGTCTGCAGACTGGTCTGACATCCTCACCACAGAATTAGTTTTTTCAGGTCTAAAACAGTCTGTCCCAGCCACAATGACAGTTAATGGCCACCAGGAATTCCCCATCAACATCTGAGTTTTGTTTCAGTGCCATGCACCCCTGACATCTCTCCCTTTGCTATCTATATTGACAAAAGCATTTACTCCATCCTGATCCTCTGTTCAACCTTTTTAACTAAAACCTTTGAACTTATCCAAAGCTCCTCTGATTTTGGAGTGTACAATAAGCATATACCATACTCTAAGTCAGTGTCCTTTTAAAATAAAGCAACTCCCTAAATGCCATTTTATGTTTTGATTTAATCAATTAAGAATATCTAAGATTTTTCCCTACAAAGTGATCCATTTAATAAGGGCTTTTCACTCTTTTTTTCAACACCTGTGACTTTAATAAGATAATTAAAATGAAAGCAGTCAACGTTAATAACTTGGTAACTGCTGTGTAAGACTTCAGTCTATCTCCCACAGCATCACTAGTCTAAGTGCTTGCTGGGGAAATGCCAACAAGCTGCTACAGAGCCAAAAAAAAAAAAAGGTCACAGAGCATTTTATTTTGCAGTTACTATATAAACAGGAGATATTTTTAAACTGCTCATCAAGAAGCAACGGCTTTCAAAAACAATGCCTTAAGTATTTCCAAATCCTTACAGGAGCCATCCTCCTCTTACAACAAACATCTCAAAATACTTTACAAAAGAGGCCTCTATCATTGTCCTCCTTTTACAGAAAAGAAAGCACTGCATCATGGTGATGACTTGCTCAAGGTCACCCAAACATGCCAGTGTCAGAGGAGGGTATAGAGCCCAGATTTCCTAGTCCCAAGCCAGCTCGTCAGCCCACGATGCCCCTGTAGCAACTCTTAAGCATTACGGGTGATGTGCACTAAACTCATGTGTTTTGCCTTTAAAAAAGAATGGATTTTACAGACAAAACACCTGGGTGGGGGAGAAATGGAGAAGGTACTTGCAGAAGTTCACAGCTTCAGAGACATCTTTCACTTCCTTCTCCCAGCTCCAATTTCCATACTGCCCTTTTCTTTCATACAAAACAAACATTTTTTTTAAAAAACCAAACAAACAACAAAACAAAACCCAAAGCAAAAAAGGACCATTCCAACCCTCTAAGGAAATTACAAGCTTCTATTACCACAGAAACAAAAACCACCACAGGTTTCATGTTTTCCAAGTACTGCTGAATGTACCATCAGAGAACACACCACAGGTTGGGAATATCAGTACATTGTCTGTGCATCTTATTGCAATCAATATAAACAAAGCAAGCCTCTAAACCCATGCCGTGTTTTTAAAAAAGCTTCACATATCTGAAGTCAGATAAACACACTTTACAGATGGATACGACCGCCTGAAAACAAGTTTCCTAGGACATGTGAAGACTGGCTTCTTAAGCCTGTAAAAGAGCTTGACTGTACCTGTCAACAGGAGCCGGTACTGAGGAATCCTCTGAACTGGCTTGAGCAGATAGTGCTTGAGGGCCAGACTAGCACAACGGGGGCTCATCTGAAAGAAAACACCCAAAATAGGTAACAATTCTGTGGTAGTCAAGGGTTCCAGCAAAAGAAAACATACCTACAAACAACTGCTGATAAACTTTATCTTAAAAAGGCGAGACTACTGAAGCATTACATTGCCCCGCAGAGCGAGCATTTCCCTGTGTGGAAGACTGCATGCAAAATTAATAATGAGATAAAAGACATCGTTAAGCACTCATATTCTCTGTGGATTCAAAACGGGTTCTTTTGCTTATGAAGATGAGAGGTGATACTTCCCAGGAATAAAGGAAACACCAGTGGCAAGGACATGCTCCTTTGTAATCGCTGTCAACCTCCATTAGGCAGAAAGGCAGAGAAGACAGCAGTGCTCATTGCAGAAGTTTCAATTAATCCACACCTCTAAAGACAGTACAGAATTAAATGATCCATGCTTCAAAAATGTTAATTAGCTTCAGTTTGCATTCAAAATAATGTGCATCTGAAACACTGAGTCCTTAAAAAGGCCTCTTATCTTCTTCCTGTCTTTGCTGACTGTAGCTCAAGCTCTTCCTTCGCCCACTGTAGGAAGCCTTTCTAACCACTCGTAAGCAAACAGAGCAGGGATTACCCAAGGGGAAGCCTGTGTAATAGGAGGGAAATTCATAGTTTGTGTGGATCATGTGCTTAGGGAGCTTGCATCTCTTCTCTGACTTGTTTTAACAGAGTTATGTAAAAATCTGGCAATGCTCTTAGAGACATTAATCAGCTTTCATGCCATTGCTGCATGTGCTGGGTTTGAAACTTCTAGAATTCTGCAGATGAGAAAATCCACTTTTTTATGTTTCCAGCTGAAATGAAACATCATACCTATGAGTAAGCTACTGCCCTATGATGCGGTAGACAAATCAACCTGGTTAAAATACGATGGTTAAGTGGTGCATAGTACCATCAGGAGACAGAACCAAAAAAAGGCAGCTAGAGATTTTGATAATGTGTCTTTGATATAATTTGCAAAAAGTGTTGCATTTTCTGAAAATCAAGGTTCTTTATCATATCTCACAGTGGTAGCCAAAATCACTAGTTACAAAATCTGTATTTCGTTAATTCTTTCCTCTTCCACCATACTAAGCCTAAAGCCAAGACTGCAGGAAAAAAATAAAATAATAAATAAATAAATAAAAAGGCAGGGGGGGATTGTCTCTAAAGCCTATGGAGGACCACAACTGCATGAAAGCCACAGAATAGGATGTATCTTACAAAAGACTACAGTACCTCGAAGTCTTTGACTACTGAAGCAAAACCTGCATTCTTCTTACACTGTTCATCTAATAGTGCAACATTTTTATCAAATTCTTTGATGTAAGTTGAATACATCTTTAAGTAGGGACCCTTTTTAACAAATATGTCAGCAATTCTTTGATGTTCAAGCCTAGAAACAAAAAACAGAGCAATTAGAAAGAGCTAAAAAGACCACGCATCTTAACCCTACAGCAAAACATCTATCTTTTTCACAGTAAGATGTCCTAGTTTATGTTCTGAACAAGAAGCTTACAGTTCAGCAGACAGGCATCCATCTCAGTAGCTGCCCTGAAAAACCTGAGCAGGCACATCTCAACACACTAGCTTAGTGTTAGATGACAACCACTTAATACACAGTCTGTTTAAAATGGTCTTGAAGCACTTGAACACCTTAGTACAAGATGGATTTCAGAGGAGACAGACCGTCAAACTTCAAGATGCAGTCCTCGTCCCTTAATAGCAAACATGGGATTACAGTCTCCACCCATTTCAGTGCCTTTGTCAGTAGGCTTTGTATAGCTCATTTAGATCCACCCAGTAGTGTAACTAAGAATGGACTTCAATGGCATTGTGGCTGTCAATCAGCACTGTGTCTGGTTAGTAGATCTCAACTACTTCTAAAATGCAAAACAGTCTTCAGGACAGCCTCCTTTTCCTCTTAAGGAAATCAGTCCACTTATGCCCATGCAGGGACCAGAACTTTCATTTAAAAATGAAATTTCAATTTAAAAAGCATGATTGCTAAAAACATGTATTGACATGCCTTCTAGGCCTTTCTGGCTACATCTAAATGGCAAAAAGTAAGTCTAAACGGAAAATTATCTCCTGTACTTTTCAAAGTCAATTCTGTCATTTAAGAAGGCATGTGAAACACAAACAAGAGTCAAACTGTGGTCACATGGAGTCACATAAGCCCCACAGATAAATTTCAACAACATCAAAGGAGTGGTATCCCTTTATTGATAGTCACCAGTGAGATAATCGCTCTTCCAGTTCCCTCAGGAGGTCCCGATTGAGTTCATACAGCTGAGGTAGGTAGTACAGGATCTGATTCAGGATTCTGTCCTCAATCACTGGCTTTCCAAGCTGCCTAGAGGCATGTGCCACAGCGTCCCGGAAATCCTGCCGGAGTACAAAGAGGACAGAAATCCCCCTTCCCGTGAGCAAACAGCCTTCAAAGCACCAACACAGACAACAGAGTTTTCTCTGCAGATATTCCAGGCGCTGTTGTTCCCTATTACGGAAGGCAAGGCGGGTACCATCTGGGTTATGTTTCTCTGCAGCTTCAACTTACTCCCCTGGGACTGCTTTAATCCCTTTGGTTTGACACTGGAGCTTTACTTTCTTGCTCCTGTATGCATACTATAGAAGTTGTTCATTATTTTTATAACACGCCCTTAAGAAATGTGTGCTGGTACTACATACGAGGAAACTATGGGGGTAAAAAAGCTTCTATCTGCAAAGGGACTGAACGCCTTGAGTATCTTCTTGCTAAGATTTGGCTCAAAAAGCAAAAATATTTTATCAGCTAATACAATCTTATAAAATCATACTAGTTTTCATAAGCCATCTACAAATGCCCTTTCAGAAGACATGCCTCCTGGGTTAAAATGTAGCATCACAAAAAGTTACTCTACATAGCAGCTCTTATATATACAGGAAAATTGACATCTATCAAAAATATACTGTAACAACACATAGAAACCATGAGATTTCAAATGTTAATAATGGTCAAAACCAACACTGGTACCTTCAAAACATTTACAGTGAGGAGGAGGAAAACCCTACCTACACTTGAAGGATCTTCTTATAGCATTTTTATGCTATAACTAGTTTGCAATAGGACAGAGATGAGGCTTATTGGTTCTCATTAAACTATTTAGAATTAAAATCTTGGCACTACACAAGCAGTATAGCCAGGATTGTATCCATAATGAAACCCAACATTGATTAGGCAAGGTATTTCCCTAGTCACATGCAAACACAATTTTCAGAAAAGGTTAGCAATTTAGCATTTCACTTGAAAAATAACACTGTCTGAACCGACAAAAAAGAAAATTCAGATTAGGTGGTGTGCTTTCTTATCTATTGTCTCTCACTTAATTTGGGCAATAGCTCTTTTTGAGTTTGTGGCCTGCTGAAACCTAATAATGTGCACAGGTGGCCTGAAAAAGGTGATCAAACAGCATGTTCCTAACCACAACAATGAGTTATATTTTAAATGCGGATGAGGTCCACACCAGTCCACTTCGAAAATCTGTAGGGTTCTTAGGTTGGGGGAGGGGGAAATTAACCCCTTTCCTTTCCTCTCCCCAGGTCTACTACTACAGGTCTTCGTAGCTATCTCATCAGTCCAGCATCTGGCCCTATTTAGAGCCTCTCGAACTTAAGTCTGAACTTTCCCCTGCCCTCTCTCCTCATGACATCAGCTCTGGGCAGCGAGAGCTCCAGACACACTTTCTTGCTTTGTGACCCTCTGGGTCACCAAGGCTGTGACTGGGCAGAGCTATGACAAGAAATTGAAAGGAGATACAGGGAGATGGTTGTGATGGGGGAAGGCTGAGAACTAAATGCAAGGGAGTTAAAAAACAGATGGCGTTATTCATATGGAAATGTTCTGTTTTACATCCTCTGTGCAGACTAGTGACACACAGGTTAACTACCAGCTGCATCTTATGGGTTTTCCTGACCCTAGGGCATTGCTTAACACTGAAATGATACATGGAATTACAATGGCAAAAGCTCAAATGAGGCATTCTGAAGAGCTTCATGCAAAATGCATCATCATATTATGATAATATTCTCCCCCCTCCAAATCACACGCACACACAATCTACTGTATGTACTTAACTATAGGGTGAAACAAGAATTTTGTCCGAATGTTATAAGGCCACTTGCACAATGAAAAGAAAAGCAGTTTTGCCTGTAGTGTAATCAACGTGCCAGGCTTTTCCCTGACTAAACAATAAAAGGAGAGCAGGGAGCCAGGTTTAATCATCAGTAGATAAGATAGGAATGTAATTTGTAGTTAAAAGCATTTATTTAACTTCTAGATTCAGCAGTCAAAGAGTCTGCAGGATGTTTTCCAAATACAGAAGATTTGGTTTTTCAACTGGCTGATCCAATGTCCATTAGCTTCATCAGTCTTTGGATTAAAACATGAAAGTATCCATCATTAAAACAGCCAACCAAAACTTTGTTTCATTACCCCCCCCCCATCCCCCTCCACAACTGAGTAAACGGAGGAAACCCTGCAAAGAGGAAAGGCAGGGAAGAAAGATAAAGTGAAACTTTGAAATGATGCAAACCAGCCTGCTAAACAACAAAAGAGCTAAACTTAAACGCTTTTTTTCCTTTTTTTTTTTTTTTTTTGACTTATCAAGTCTTCACCACAGAAGCAGTACAATGCATTTGTCACTGTAATCATATGAAGATTTATTTTTAACCTGACAGTGGGTGTGAAGTAACTGTCAGGCCAAGTTCATCTTAAGATAAACTTAAGAGTTGAAGGCAGAGAGCACATGCCTGAGGAGTGGGGGTAGGAAAAGTCAAAAAAACATAACAAGGTTAGAGTTAACAGTGCTTACACTTGAAGGTACAGGCCTTCAGAGAAAGTAATTTCTTATCCAAAAGGACAAAACATAGCATAGGTCTGTTTTAATTACCAAATGTAAGATATGTTGACTTAAAAAGTAAACTCTGAAATTTCAGTTCAAAGGGTGGAAGGTATTCAAAGACAACTTCTTATACAAGTAGGTGAATGACTTAGAAATTAGAAATTGCAGTAATTTCATGCACCGGAATCTAATTCACCGCTTTCATCAGTACTTTCAAAAGACAGTCACCTGAGTTGTCCTAGAAATTATTCTCTTTGAAGCAATGCAGCAATCCACTACAGTGAATTTTAAAGAGAGTTTTTCTAATTAAAAAATGAGCCTTTAAAATATTACAATCTTATTCATTAAAAAAACTCCTATGCTTTGAAATTAATGTGCTTATTTCACTGAAAAACACTATTTGCAAATCTAGACAAAAGTTTCATACGCTGCATGACAGAAAACAAAAGATTATGCTAGTTATACTGAATCATCCCAGCTTCTTACCAGGATAACTTTTCCTTTCAGAAAGGGGGGAGGCTATTGTACACTTTCTGAAGTGCTGGTTTACAGTTTGTAGTTCTGCATTATATTCTGGTTCGATAGTAATCTTCTGATACCACTTTCTACTGCTTGGGCAAAGACAATTGTCTTTACACAGCTGCTTTAAAAAGACAACATTCATCACCGTCCCTGGAAAGTACACTGTTTCCAAGCCAGAAAGAATCTTAGTTCATTCTAGACTAAGACAGCATCCCACTGGGTACCTGTCCATATGAAAATCTAGTTTAGGCAGTTTTAAAGGCTTCTGAGTACATATTGTTGCTGAATTACTGCCTGATAAGACATTCCCAACTTGAAAATGTTTAGGGAATTTTATTTATCCTATTAGTATATACTCCCCATAGAGCTGTTCAGCTTTTAAACAATATTTGCAGAGGATACCACCATCGTCACTTTTGTTTCCTCCCACCCCTCCTTCAATCCAGCTTCCTTAAATAAGCAAAGAGCCATGATATCTGAAATAATTCTGACCCTGTTGTGAATCATCTGTGATCAGCCCACGCATTTCCCCTCTGCAAATGCCCTGACTCACAATCCCTCTTAGTTCTTTCCACCAGAGGATTCCCAGTGCACAGCGAAGTGACCTGCTGACATCAGTCTAGGGAGCAAAGGAACAAGTTTAGTTGTAAACCAAAATAGGTACTGACCAGACTAAATCCTCACTCTGCTGCTGACTGGGTTAAGTGCACCTTCAGGTATCTAATAGCTGAAGGAAGTCAATTTCAAATGTGTGAAATTAAAACTTCTTGTAAATTTAACTGGAAGAGAAAGAACTACAGGATCGAAATGTGGTCACGTATTTTACTCCTAAAGCTTCAACCAATATTCATCTTGGATCTGTTCTCCTAGAACATACCATCAGCAAAGCAAAAATAAGCCATAATCCCTTCCGCGGAGGTACAACTCCCAGCTAAATGCACTTGCAGATAGCTCAAATATCAGTTTAATTTAAGGAAAAAAATATGTTTGTGCTTGGACGCTTTTCAAGGAATACACACACACATCCTGCGTGGGGGGG